>NC_142145.1:32541666-32693181 GCF_024610735.1 Ursus americanus
GGGCTACTCTTTCTAATCACCAGTGACCTAGTTGCTGACAGTCATTGAGTTGCTAGAACTCATGAAGTCTGGTTTCAGCTGCTCTGTCTGCTCCTCCTGCGGTAAGGAAGGTCCTTTGGTGAGTGGCAAAGAGGTGAAGCAGGCCTCATTCCCCTGTGTGACAACCCCCCCCCCCCCCATTTTCCTTTGTAGACTCTACATAAAGTTATACCGGTATAGCAGTCTTTAATGAAAGCTAAAGATATTGCCAACAAAAGGAAATTAAAATTCAATTGAGGAAGAGAATTTGTAATGTTTACTGACAAAAAAAAAATTGTCCAAGATTTGGAAATAGACAAAAAAACTTCTTACTGTACTTCCTTTTAATGGGATGATGGACATTGTCTAGCAGATACTTCAGATATGTTCAGATGAACATAAAACAGTGTATACTTTTGACTGTCTCTCCATTGTAGAGGCTATTATACAGTTCTAGGGGGGAAGAATATGTAATATGTACACTCCACTATTTTAAAAACTAGCATAAGCTCTACACATTTTAAAATTTGGTCTTCTTGGACCCATGAGGAGTAACAGGAACCTCAGTAGCTCATACACATTTTGATTCTTCTCTTAGCTATACCAAGTGTAGAAAAAAAATGTGAGATGACAGTAAAATCAAATTCGGAATCAAGTCTCCATTTTCTCTTTAATCTCTGGGTACGGAAATTAGGCAATTTTATTCTTCCAGCTGCATAACAGAAGACCTAGGCAAAAATGCTTTAATGACCAAGGCATGAAGGACAAGTTGAGAATAGGACAAGGACAAGTTGTGATTGAACTTTGAGAGGAGAGTGGAGAGAAACTGTGGAGCTATAGCATAGTATTTTGTGGCTGTGAGTGTTCTAGATAATAATCTAACCCAGTGTTACTCAGAGTGTCGTCCTTGGAGCGGAACTTGCTTGAAGCACAGGTCTTTGGGTTCCATCGAAGTTCTACCTAACCAGAATCTCTGGGGGAGGGCGTGTTAAGGAATTCATGTTGCAACAAGCTCTCCAGTTGTTTCTGATGCATGTTCATGTTCAAGAACCACTGAATGCTAATACAAGTTTTTCTAATAGTATAAAGAAGATTTTAGGATTAATAAAGAACTATCTCAGAGTCCACTAGGGAGACAGACCAGGGCAGACGCCTGGAATAGGTAGGTCTCCAGACTTCCCATCCACCCTCCTAACCACAACTTAACCTAGTAAGTTTAAAGTTGTTTTCTAGGCTTCATGCTCGATCTATATATAGGATTTGCTTTGAAAGTGAGCTCCTATGTTAAATAAATAAATAAATAAACAAACAAACAAAAGTTTTCATCCTTCTCATTTTGTAGATGGATATAATGATTATAGGATCTGCTTTCTTTTCAGATTGATTTTGAGTCAATAATGTAGCTTATATGTGAAGAGAAAAGGGTGCTCTGGTGAACAGCAGGAGGAGTTGGCCAAGAGGAGACCTTCTTGCAAAGTCTTGTTTTACCCTCATAGTCCCTCTCTTTCTGGGTGATTGTTTGTCTTGTTTTCCAGTACTAGAAATATGGTAAAAACGTATTAGGAATAGACATAAGTGCTTGAGAAAACATACTAAAAAGATAAAATAGCAAGAAAGAGAAAAGCGTATAAAATAAATGAGATTAAGTGGCAAAATAAAAAATAAAAGTAAATAAGATACATTAAGAGACAAGGTAAAACAATAAAAGTAAAAAGGAAAATAATTAAACGAGATTATCATAGGATAATAAAAATAAAGGAGTAGAATTGTTAACTTGCATTAATTTAGCAAAATCACACATTTAAAATGGAAAAAATTGAGGTAGTTTTTCTTTTATAGCAGCAATATAAAAACCAAGGGTTAAAACTACAGAAGGAGAAGCATTATAGCTTACAGTTAAGAACATGGTTTGGTATTAGACAAGTGAGTGTTCAATTCTATCTTTATGACTTATACTCTGATAGTAGGAAAGTTCCTTTTGATGTCTATAAGATCAGTTCCATAATTGATGATAATAATAATAATAATAATAATAATAATAATAATTGGTAACAATAATTGTGGTACATGTTCTGGAGGAGCATGTCTTGATTTGAATGAGATAATATGACAAAGCACAGAGCACAGTGCTGGATTCCTACTAATTTTATTAATTAATTTTTTTAATAAAAAGAGGTCTTTTCTTCTTCTTTTTCTCCCTTTCCTTCCCTTCATTTTCCTTCCCTTCCCCTTCTAAACAATGCAGTCCTAAGTCCATTAGGTGGGACTGAACAGGGTAAGCATTAATATAGGGGTTGAGAAGAGCCACTAATGGGTCAGAGGAAATGTAAGAACTCACATAGGGTGAGTAGTACATCCATAAAGGAGGGAAGTCCAATATGAGGAGTCAGAGCCCCATGCAAGAGAGAAGGTTGTGCACATGGGGTGGTGGCCAGGTGAGGGTGCCAGCGCTTGAGCAGGGTGGGAATGACACCTACATAGAAAAATATCCCAGAATGGCTGTCAGAGCCTAAGTGTGATGAGAGAATCCCTGCTGTTGGGGTCAAGCAGGTCTCAGTGTGGGGCAGCCTGGCAAAAAGGGTTAAAGTCTAAGCAGGAGGAACAGTTGAGGTAGCTCTGTATAAGGGTGCCAAAGCCTGAATGGAACGAAATATGCACCTGCACAAGGGTGGGGAGCATGGCATTGGCAAGAAGATACACTAACAATAGTGCAAACCAGGTTTCTCACAGTGACAAAAGTACATTTATTTATATGGAGAACAGTGTGGTATACTGATTAGTAAAAAAGGTTTACAAAGCTCTTTCCAGGATATGATGCAATAATAAGAGTACATAATGTATGCACTAAACCTTTCCTAGAAGAATGGACCAAAATATCAATAGTGTTCACCTTAGGGTGGTGTGATTAGTGATCTTATTATTATATTTCTTCCTCTTCATTGCTATTTCCTTTTTTCCTACAATATATATGTTTCATATCTGTAATATTCATATTTATTCAATCACTTATTGGGTACTTACTATGCTTCACAAAGGCTCTGCTGATACACACATGAATATTCTTTTTCTTTGAGGAGTGCAGTAGCCAGATATTGTGAATTCTAAAAGAAGGTATGCCTGAATAATTACTATTAACGGTATATGCTTAGATTGATATAACATTCTTGCCAGCAGATTCCCGTAGCTAAGACAAGACCAAGTGTAAACCACTCGTCATTAACAAGTAGAGGCATCTGTATAGAAGTGGTCAGATGGCCCCTGACTGAGATGGATATTTAAACCCATCTTAGGGTTCATGCTATGCAAAAGAAACATCATGACAATGCAAATTAAAAAAATGTACATTCTGGTAGATCTCAGGAAGATAAATGTAATAATAACCCATTAGTAGCCATTTTTTGACATCTTCCGACTTTAGGAACTTTTCTGTAAATATTTGATAACTTTGAAAGTTGAATCCACTTTTCCACAGATAGATAGGTTGCCAAGTATGGGCTATAACAGGTAGAATCACCTTTGGTTATGTCTATAGGACATAAAGTAAAGTGGAGGTTTGGGAGTTATTAGGATCTAATTTGATCTATGTAGATAACCAATCCAGATAATAAGTCCTTTGGGTGAGTTATGTGTACTGAATTACCTGGTTTGACCGTCTACATGTAAACATAGATCAAATTAATAGGATAATTGTCAAACTTGTTCTTCACCTTGTGGTGTGTGGACTTGCTCTCAGGACGTAATTGGCACTCTGGGAGAGTTTAGCTCAAAACTGAGTAAACAGTAACAATAACTAATGGAGACTCTGCTGAGTCTAGTAGAAAATGCAACTTCTGAATATCGGTATATTCAGAATTGTTAAGGCGAGTCTGTGTTCAGCGGTATGTCCTGAAAAGTCACTTAATTCTACTTGAGTTTCTCAAAATCAAACATGAAAATATCAACTTTAATTCTGATTTATAGAGGGAAGGACTAATAAAAAACGATTTTTAAATGCACTAGTAAAAAAGAAATGGACACTATAGAGAGGTCAGTTAAAACACAACTTTAAATTGCATTAGTTAAAAATTTATTTTTTATTAGATAATTGCCCTTCAGACGCTTGACTGAGAAAAATGGGTTTATGAAAAGCATAATAGATGAATACAATAATTATGTCCTCAAAAATGACATTTATCAGCATTCAGATCTCATTATGTATTCTCAGCAAAACATAAAAATGAGGGAGACTGTGTAAGTGATAAGGCAAAGGCAAGATTTTCCATTATAGAAAATTTAGAATATTCAGAGTGAGTGTTTCCAAGGCAACTGTCTATGTATTACCCTGCAAATAAGCATGAGGAAAAGTTTGTAAGTATCACTATTTGAGAGATCTTATTGATAGACATGATAATACAAATATCTACATATGCTTGCCTCCATTTCCATATAGTAATCTGAGTTCACACACAATAGCTGCTCTGGGTGGAGTTGTCATGAGAGGTGGAAGGTGTCGGGAGAGAAACAGCCACCTTGCGCTCAGTAAATCAGTCTACCAATCAACCGGTCAAGTAAAACACATTTCCTAGACACCTGCTATTGACTGTCATACCATGCTACTAGCTGTGGAAAGTACAAAGACTAAAAATAAATATTCCTTGGATTCAAGGGACAAAATGACTGAGTAGGGAATTGGGCATATACAACAGAACATCAGCTAAGACCCAGGGGAAATGTTTGCCGCGTGCTGAAGGAGTGCTATGGGGTAGCCAGTGGTGCCCAGAGCACGGTCCTTGGATTGGCAGCCTCAGGATCATCTAGAACTTGTTAAATTGCAAATTCCCAGGGCCCATCCCAGATACTAAACCTTAAACTCTGGGGGTGGATCCTAGTACCGTGTATCTAACAGGCTCTTCAGGTGTAGGCTATAAATCATGGAAGGATTTAAATAAGAAGGAGATCACTGTGTGTGTAGAATTATGGAAGAGGAGGATAAATTTGACCTGAAATTTGAAAGATGGATATCAGGATCTGGGAGCCTGGAAAGGAAGAGAAAACATTTCAGGCAGAGAGGTAGATGTGAGAAACAATACATTTCATTCATATCTGTTGGAGAAGTCATCTGTTATATTTTATGCATATTTTCACATGCTTTTTTCCTCCAATAGACTGTAAAATATCTAAGAGTAGAGACTTAATTTTAATTATCCTCTCATTTCAGTGTATCACACATAAGGAGTGCTCAGAAAACACAGGAGAAGAAGAAACTGGATCAGAAAGAGGAGAGACAAGGAAGGGGAGAAAAAAAATATGTATATATATATATGTATAATATCCTTTGTGATAGGGTGAGAAGCACATTGGATTTAGAGCCAAAACACAATATATTTAAATATGTTTGAATTTTACCATATTACCTACAGTATTCCTTTATCCTAAGTTCTGGTTTCCTTATGTATGCAATGATAATGACAAATTCCACCTCAAAGATGTTGGTGCAAAATAGGCTATCTTACATAATTTGATAGTGTCTGGCATTGTGTATAGTCTGTGATGTTGGTCAATCAATATTTATTAATACTAAAATAGTGATTTTTTTTTAATGGTCAAGGTCATAGTATCCCCTGAATTCTCTCTTCCTTTGCTCCTTCCTTTATTCCTTTAGTTTTTGCTATCATTCCACTGCCTTTTATACTCCTTCTCATGCTTGTCATTTATACGCACATCTCTGGATTCCTATTTAATCAATTTTCCTCCTCTTTTTCTAAATTGCTATGCTTATAGGGCCCTTAATAAGTGCCAATGGAATGGCTAAACGTTTTTGCATGATCTTGTTTAAAAATCTCAACAGTGCAAGGATCTTAATCATTCCTATTTTGTAGACAGAATCCAAGCTTTTAGAAAGATTCAAGTAAGATTTCCAGCAACACTTGGTTATTAAGTGCTAGATGAAGTTTGAGCCCAGGCAATCGGAGGCTCACAACAGTAACACGACTGCTACGTTAGGGGGCTTCTTCAATCCCAAATCTTCCCACTATGCTCCACTCTCCAGTAAGAAAAAAACAAAAGTTCATCAAGCATGATATCAAACTATTTAAACCATCTTCAACTGTATCCCGTTTAGTTTTAGGAATGCCTTTGGCTTATGCTGCTTTGTACTTGTGGTATTTATGTAGGAACCTATTGACTCTTTCAACTGGGGGCATAGAGTGTTTCTAGGTGTCCTCGTGTTATCCTTACGCAGACGACAGGGAAATGTTACATGAATGTGGCAGGGATTTCAGGTAGTAGTTTCTGGGTCACCTTTCCTTTGCAAAAGATTTGTTTGTTTGTTTGTTTGTTTGTTTAATCAAGAGAGCTACCAAAATACAATCATACTTACATACTCTGCTTAAAAAGGCGAAGGAATTGGTAATATATTTTAAGTAAGACATCCATTCACAATGAATGCATTTTAAAAATGAAACATTTTGTGCTCAAATGGTAAGTTTTGGTGTTCTGGAAAATTCAGTTATTTGTAACTCTTCTTTCCCAAACAAAGCCCAATAAATAACAAGTTGTGCACATCCCTTTATTGTGGAGCTATTGCCTCAATTATCTGTACAATCACTTCATTTTGCAACTTCACTCTGCCTGTGTAGGGCATTGCCCTGGTTGGTAATTGTGTGGCCTATTGTTTGCAGCACATGGATAATTATTATGCTGTGAACATCAATTTGTCCTATTGTGCCGAATGGCTCTGCTTCCCGAGGGACGTGATGGTAGCTGTGATTCTCCTCAGTAGGGGGTGGGATGTTGCTCAGGGCTAGAGTTCTGCCCAGTAATTCCCTCTTTACAAGGAAGACTATACATAGTACATCCTAGAAGTCCTTCATTATAGCATTTGTTTTCTGCTTGTTAACATCATTTCACGCTGGATGGGCACTAGTGTAATTTTCCATTTTGTTTCATCAAATTAAGGGAAGAAAGAAGACTGTCTTGCAAGTCTTTTATTTTATAGACAGTTGGTCATTTCATTAACACTTTTCATATTCTTGTTTGTCATGATGACTGACGGTAGTAAAAAGATTTTCTCCCCATTAACTTATGAGAGAACAGCACTTTTATTTATTTATTTATTTTTGGGCTGAGAAGTATTGATCGACCAAAGAGGACATTTATTAAAATGTAACCAGCATCTTGGCACTTGCAAGTGGCGCACACTTTAACCGATTAAATAGTCATGAAGAAAGAAATCAATACATCTTGGATTCCTCTACTCTGGTCTCTGCCAGCAAAGTGGCCTCACAAATTAAGAAAGAAATAAACAAATGTGTTTATGCTGAATGTTTAAAGCACTTTGCACTTTAATCAGGAAGTAAAAGGACATTACTATTATTGGTTGGGTAGGTGGTTTGGATGTGGTTACTTCTGTACAAACCTGATGACAAATAAGAAATTTACTACTGAAGTTCCCAACCACAACAGGAGTAAAGCATGTCCCTGGGAAGGAATAAGGTAACTATGGATGGTCGTCCTATGAGATGCAAGAGGAAGGTGACTGGAAGTTCATGGGGGTAATTTCTTACAAGTTTCTGTTTGTTTTTGGTTTTGGTGATTCCAGTTTTCATGCCAAAGTTTACCAAATCTTTCAGCTCCAGGGTTGGGTAGGCTGGTGACCTGGAAATGATTCAATTTACCTAGATGCAAAGGCAACGCTAGTGATGTTAGCAGCTTCAGGAGACAGTCATAGCTGATTTCCTACCAAATTCCAGATTCTTAGCACAAAATTCTTTAAGTATCATCCAATGTTTGGATATTTTCAGAGACATAGAGATCATCGATTAACAAAACACTCATTTTAATTGTTGACATTGCAGATTTTTTGGAACTTTGTGATTCTTTTGAGTCATCTATTTTAACCCCAAGAACCCATTAACTCTTTACACATATTCTTGCCAAATTTCACCTTCTCAGTTTTCATTTATCATTTTAGGCTATTGTGACAGTCAATATCCCTGCCAGGCTTGTGTCACTTGAGCATTTCAAGAGTACTACCAACCAACAACAGAATACGGAACACCAAGAACAGGGCTTCACAAAACTTCGGTGCAGGGTTCATTCGCAGTTAGCTTTTGCTCAAAGCCTTTTTGACATTATCATATGCTTTCACCATCCTGGATATGGAAATGCTTTTCTCCAAGGTAAGACCATGCTTTCTGGCGGCTTCTTCTTCTTCTTCTTCTTCTTCTTCTTCTTCTTCTTCTTCTTCTTCTTCTTCTTCTTCTTCTTCTTCTTCCTCTTCCTCTCCTTCTTCTCCTTCTTCTCCTTCTTCTTCTTCTTCAATAAAAACCTCTACTTTACAATCCAAACTTATATATACAAACATTCAGAGCACTTGATCCAGCATTATATCCTAAGTTTATTTATTTGTAATAATTTTAACCTGAAGGGGAGATTAAGATGCTTTGTTGGAGGGGGCAATATTAGAATTATATACATACTTAATACCATATTCTCAGGAACACAAAGTGCCAATAAAGACTTCACTATATGTGAATAGTCTATATATTCCATGCGACCATACTGACTGCATCTATTCCTCAGGGAGGGAATGGTCTGTATCAGGCAGGAATAAATTGTTGTTATAGTAGCACAGATAAAATGGATGTGATAGATTTTTGCTTGATCATATTCACTTAGCTTTTTTTAAAAACAGGCACATTTATTATTTTAATGTTTTATCATAAGATAGCTTATGAAGGTTAGGTTTCTTGATTTTTTGCCTACAGGGGGATTTCAATCCAGTGTTGTATCTTAGTCATAATTATTATCCCCCCCCCACCAATTATGCCTATGAAAGGAATTTCAGGGCCAGCAGTATCAATATAGTACCTCTTCGTATAACCATGTTCTGCATGCTTTCTTTGCTTTCCACAGTGCTTTTCCTGACAGTGATGATACATGTGATAATCTCTGTTCTCTGACTTCCATAACATAAAAATCCTCCACTGCACATTACCCACTTAATTATATTCCTATTAGATTAATTCTCTTCTGGCTTTATGTTTCAAATCTGGGTTCTCCAGCTAGATCATAAGTTCTTTTAGGGCCAAAAATAATAAATGTTGATTATATTTTATCCCTTGATATACTTAGCACATTTCTGGGCATAAAGTATATGTTCTATGTGTTTTTTGCATTTGAAATCAGGTTAATTAGATCATCAAGTTTAAGTGTTGATTCTTCATTCAGATTCTTATCCAAGCAAGGCCTTTGGTTTTGATAATTTATGCATTGGCAACTTCCCACTTAGGCTATCTTCTAAATTCGGAATTTTAAACCTTCTTGAATTTCATTCCATTTATTGTTATTCTCCTGGTTCACTGCCGTTAGAGCTAAGGGTGGTTTACAGACACTAACTTGTGATATGAAAAAACAAAAAAAAACAAAAAACAAAAAACTGTGCCAATTCTGAAACAGATGAGTCAGCTTTATTCCAAAAAATCATTGCTTTACATGAAATAGTAACACTTATAATGTATAGACAAAGATGAGGGATGTATGTGTATCTCACTGGTGAAGAAACAAGATGTAAGGCAGTTATAGACACATCACATGCTGTTACATTAATTTAAAATTATTTTGTTTACACGAAGGACCTGCCAATTTAGGTCTTTGTTGAAAGAAGCTGTGTTTGGGTGGGAAGGAGAATGAATGTAAGGATATCACTAAATGGCCAAAATAGTCTATGAAAATAAATTTCAATTGTTGTTAGTCTCTAAAGGAAAGCTGAACTAACAAAGGAGGAGAAATAGAATTTCCATATGCTTTGGACACATTTTTTTAAGTCAGCCAGTTAACAATGAACAAAGAGACTCAAAGAAGAAAAAAGTACCAGCTCCTGAAATCAGTAAAGATCTCATAACCCAAAGAGATAGGAAGAAGCAAAACAAAGCAAGAAAAAAAAGTCATTAAACTTAAAGAACAAGCTGAGACACAAGGACTGTGGAGATAAAGGGAAAATATGTATGGAGTGAGGATCTTATCTCACTTAAACAGAGGAACAACGGAAGCAGGCCGCCTTTCCTTTTCCACTAGATAGCATTGGGGATGGACTGCAGAGATGGGACGGGTGGGGAGTGGGGGAGCAAACGCTACTGAAGGGTTTTCATTGTTAAGTTCTCCATGAAAGTTTTTTCAGGCCAAAGTCAGTGTGTGTGTGTGTGTGTGTGTGTGTGTGTGTGTGTGTGTGTGCATGCGCACGCACTCATGTGCATATATGTGAGCTTATTCTCTAATATTTAGTAGCACTTTCTATTACATTTTCTAGAAAGTCATGCAAGGCAGCTGTCCATCAGTCCCTCACAAGAATGTACAGAAGGCAGAGAACAGCAGTATGGATTTGACTGGGCTTATGGCTGTACTTTTCATTTTCTTTCCATGGTTTATTCCCTCTACGCTGTCCTTCAAAGCATAACTATTTCCGTCTGAATGATTATATCTACAAGCATTATCTATATTGGAATATGTAATAGTATATATAATATGTAATATATATAGCTTTATCTGTTCCCTCAAAGGTGGTTCTGTAAGAATAATTATCTCATTTTAATGTACACTGGTCTCTTTGGTTTATTTAGTACATTCCAAATGTTGAATGACCTTGGTTCTTTTACCCAAAATTCCACATCAATGAATTCCATAGTATTTTAGAAATTCAGTAATTATATTATTATCTATTCAATAGCAGGAAAGACTGCTGAAGAGATACATCATATTCCAAGTACATCTAGTGAATAAGCTGAGAAGAGTCCTGAGAACTGAACTCAGATTAGTTCTTGTGCGAATTCTTCTGAGTGCAGGTGAAGGACCTTATCATGTCTGGGACTGGGAAGCCAAGTCGATTGTGGATTCAGTCCCACCCTTGCGTTTTTCATTCAGATACTCTCACTCATGGAGTGATAACTAAATGGCAAATAATGGCTATCTCCATGGTTTTTCTTTAGTTATATTTGAGTGCAGCTACTTACTCAACATATACTCCAGATAAATGGTATTTCCTTCGTTTTTACAGTATGCCATTTGTTCTGTTTGCTGAGGGGGTAACAGAAGTGTCAGACATTGTTTTTACACAAAATGAGACTACATTATCCAGAGGGAAATAAGTCATATCTAAGTTAAGTGTAGATTATAGTGCAATAGAAGCTTAAGGAAGAAACAAGTCCAGCTTAAAAGGGTTTAATGGTCTTCCAGAAACACCTTGGTGGACTCCCACTACGTCAGTTTGTGGTTTTATTTTTTCTTCAATTTTTTTCTTCAATTTATTTTTCTTCAATTTCTCCTTTTCATCTTTCCAATTATTCAATATGTTCAAAGTGTAGTTTGTATAAAACTAATACTACACAACATGACTTCCAGTGTAAAATTTGTACTCATTCCAGCGGTATGTGCGTAAGGCATTAAATGTCATTGAATCACATAATGAGAGATTTATTCTCTTTTCAATTCACTTTTAATGCCACTGATTATGTGAAGACAAGTCTCATTTGGGGTTTAGGAGGTCACTATATCTGAGCTAATATACCTTTTTAACAAAATTGAAGTAGACTTTAGATTCAGAGCCATAGGCAGACAATAGGTAAGAGCTCCAATTTCGAAATATTGTTTCATTTTTGTTGTCTTTGTTCTTGTTTTAACAGCTTAAATTTAGGAAAAAATATGAAATATATAATACACACAAATATTGATTTCAAGGATATGAAGTTTCCTGATTAAATTGGTTTAAGTTAACAACACTCGTTATTATTAGAAAATAAATAATCATATAGGTGGCAGAAAATCTGAAATTTGGAAAACCTCATGCCAACCCAAATTCCCTGCAATTCAAGTCACACTTGTTCTGGAAGTCTTCTTCAATAACATGGACTCTCAGTTGGCTTCCTTACCTCTAGCATACTTCTTAGCCTTTTAATATGTCCATGTAATAGTGTCTAGCAAATGAGATGGATACTCATTTGTTACATATTGATTGACTGCGGTAGATATCAATCTAGGCAGTCAAAGTGACAAAGATTTACGTGCTGGAGAGTAGGGAGTAGGGCATTCCAGAAGAGTAAAATGGGAGCACGTAAGGCCCAGATACCAGCAGGTCTACCTTTTGTGTTCAGAGTATGGTACAATCACCACAAATAACCCAGTGCTCCATGTTCTTAAAAGAATTGCAGGAAATAAATCTAAAGAGATGACTAACAGCTGCAAATAATCTGTGTGGTGTATGTTGCTCTACTTTGAACTTGCCTCTAACCCTGCCACCTACTTTCTGCTCAGTTATGATCCACAGATGCTACCACTGCCCACAGGACCTCACTTGACCACCACTTAGATTTTAATATAATTTTAGCCCATCTGCTGAAGCAGCCTTCCCTTATTTCTTTTTTTGGTAAGCCTCTAGATTCACAAAAACACCATGCCTTCATATTAAATCCAAATTTTAACAGGCTTCGAAGTTCTATTCATCAATTTTCCTTAAAATACACTTAGAACAGCCTGGTTATTTTCTATGCTCTGACCTAATGCTCAGAGCAGCAAGTAAAGATATGCAGTGAGATCCCTTTGGTAATAGTTAGCGTCCTATTTCACATCACCATGATCTGCCCAATTTTCAACATAATGTGAAAGTCTTAAAAAAAACA
Source organism: Ursus americanus (assembly GCF_024610735.1). Classification (NCBI taxonomy): domain Eukaryota; kingdom Metazoa; phylum Chordata; class Mammalia; order Carnivora; family Ursidae; genus Ursus; species Ursus americanus. Next base: position 32,554,335 of record NC_142145.1, read on the forward strand.
AGTGATAAAAGGGGAAACCATGACACCAATAGAAGCTCCATACTTGGAGGATGTGTTTAATAGTTCTAACATGTATAACATTAAAATTTTATCAACAAATCAGGGAGAAAACATTTTGTATACGGAAATCAATTTACCTAGCAACTATCTGCAAGACTTGCTTGTAATTTATTTTGCCTCAAAGAATACACTGCTTTTAAACCTAATTCTATTGTATTTTAGTGTGTATGAAGAGAAAGGAACGTGAACATTTTTGCTCAAAGCATAAGTAAAAGAGTTAGAAGTATTACAGGTAAAAATAAGTACTTTGGTGAGATAAAATGAAATTCTGTGGCACCAGCTTCCCTGCGTGTTTGAGCCTTTGTTTAAAAATTTTCTCCATATATATTAGCTTTTTTGTTCCTTTGACTGATAAGCCAATTTATTTATAAAAGGAAAGCAAGGGTGCCACGGGCTAAGCCGAGTTTAGGAAAACCAAGGGCAGTGGTGAAGATTATGAGCTAGTGGTTCCCAATGAGTACAATTACAGTGGGCCCCACCATGCTACATCTGGGGAAACATAATGCAAAATGAATGAAACAAATACAAGGTTGCAAGTGACATAAACCTGAGTTTGAGTGTCAGTTTTAATGCTCATTGGCTGACTTCGACTAGGTTACTTCTAAATAAGCTTCAGTTTTATTACCCATACAATACAGATAATTGGTTGTACATAATCCATGTGATTTTTGTGAGGCTTAAATTATGTAACAACTGAAAGCTCCTGGCATAGTGTCGACCGTACCAGGCATTTAATAACTGCCAGCTGCCTTCCTGACCTTAGCCTATTCCAGGGGGACTTCAGACAGATGACCCCCCCAGAAGCCCCACTGCTAATATTTGTGCCATTGTTGCGTTCTTATAGCAGCAAGCTAATGTCTGGCGCTCTCACCATTAGAGTAGTTTTATCCAAAGAACAGTAACCCCGTCGAGGAGATGCAGGGCCTAAATTCAATTCATCTGAACATAGTACATCCTTAGGATGCACTCCAACCAGCCGTCCTGGTGCTTCCTCTGTGTCGGTGTAACTAGCTCTGGGCTGCAAGCAAAGCCCCTCAGAGCGGTAACAGCTTCCAGTTTTGCCCTTCTGTTGTACAGAGCAAGGCCTCAGCTAAAAGCAAGTAGAAGACTTGCTTAAAGTGTCACAACAGGCAAGAGGAAGATCAACAATAAGCCCACAGCTTACTGATACCCTTTTACTTATTTGATGTCTGCTGTAGCCTTTGGAGGGAAGAAAAGGTCCCAGTCCTTAAGCGACTTGGGATTTTGGAAGAGAACCAAGGTACGAAGAGTTAGGAACCTTAGGTAAGTATACTTGGGGATGCGAACCAATGGAGTGGTCCATTCAGAAACTCTCTGGAGGAAGGGTATCCAGAAGCTGGCGCTGATCACAGGGATAGACAGGAGGCTTCAGATGTTGAGGTGATACTGAAGCACCTCCCTCAACTTGGCAAAGAGGCTTGAGGGGACTGGTACAGGGTACTTGAGAAAATAGTTCACCAACTATGCATGTGAAGAACAGACTGGAATGCTAAGAAGAAAATAGCTTAAAAACAAAAAACACTCTTTTATGGGATTATTTATTTCAGTGTGAACTTAGGTTACTTTGAAAAAAAACTAGTCTCATTAATTACATCAGAATATTCAAATAGGTATAATCCTATAATATTTTACCTCATTATAATAGGACTCTAGTTTAGACAAATGTTACATCTTCAGCCTTATTGCTCTTTTCCTCAAGTCTCTCTCTCTCACACACACATGCTATATATGTGTGTGGGTATGTACATACACATACACACATATACATGTGGGCATATCTACACACCCGCACACACAAGAATGGGATGCTTCGTCAGGCATTTGATTTTACATGTCAGAAAGTAATTGTACAAAGTATACTGCATTTCCCAAGTGCTTTCACTTCTCTCATATTCCTCATTAAAGAAGCTGTCCAAATGGAATGGTAAAAGTGTGGGCAATGGAGCCAGACAGGTGGGGTGTGAATTCTAACTTTGTTATTAGTTGTGTGACCTTGGGCAGATGATTTAACATTGTCTCCCTCAGTCTCCTATCTATGAAATGGCAATAATAAAAATGCTGTGTCCTTCGCTTGTTGTAGGCAATGAGCTAATGGATACATGATGCTCAAAACAGGATCGTTTACAAAGTGGGGTCTAAACAAGCATTAACTCGTAGGTGTGATATAGATTCTGGTTTCATTAATATGGAAGCCGGTTATTATCTTCTTGGTCACTTGGTGGTACATAGCTATCGGGGTTAGGAATATAAGGAAGCAACTTATAAGTAAGCATTTGAAATACAAAAAGGAGGAAGATAAGACACCTCAATTTATTTTAAAGTTATAGTACGGATAGACAAAATGCTACCTCACTGGAATTTAAAATTAAGCCACTTACTATGCATATTGGAACTGTTAGCCTCCATATGTCCAGAGGGAGGTAAAGCAGCTGGGACCATGAGCTCAGCTGCGTGCTAACAGTCTGGCCAAGGGAAGCATCAAGCTACACACAGCTCCAGAGAACACACTTTGACCCAGCTCCCCAAACCTCACTGCTACCTGGGAGACAGAAGGGGCTCTCTTTGCATAATGGACATTGGCTGTGGACAGTGAATGTATGATATATGTATGTTCTGAACCCTTCTGATAGGTTACTGTTCTTTGGGTAAAACTATACTAACAGGAAGAGATCCCAATCCTGGCTGGCACGTACAGATGGTCTAGAAGGAAAACCATGGTGGAGAGCTACTCAGAGCCCCTTAGTCAATGCCTGCTCTGTGCCTAGGCATCAACTCAGGAATTCGAATTTGAAAGCAGAACCAGGAAGGCTGGAAAATGTTTAAATCACTATTTTTCTTTTAGGTATGGCCTAAAATCAGAAAGCGCTGGGAGTGTACATTTTCAGCTAAATGCCATTTGGTCATACTCATAAATGGTTGAGACACAAGCAGGTTTTGTTTGTTTTTTTTTTTTTTAAAGATTTTATTTATTTATTTGACAGAGAGAGACAGCCAGCGAGAGAGGGAACACAAGCAGGGGGAGTGGGAGAGGAAGAAGCAGGCTCATAGCGGAGGAGCCTGATGTGGGGCTCGATCCCATAACGCTGGGATCACGCCCTGAGCCGAAGGCAGACGCTTAACCGCTGTGCCACCCAGGCGCCCCAAGCAGGTTTTGTTTTTGTTTTGTTGTCTCTCTAATTTATAACAAATAATACATTTTTGAGTGATTCCATTGATTGTTTTGCCTTTTTATAAATTAACATTTCCAAAATTTTGTTTCATGTAATATAAATCAATTATCAAAAATGTTTTTATAACAAATTTGTATGGTTAACATCAATTTAAACAACAATAAATCAGTGTGATTCCTGAAGGACTTCTGTGGTACAATAAAAGAAAATATATTTGGTTTTTGCCCTGATTTCTGGTGCAGAGCTTCAAAAGCCCTTGGAATATCCTGAGAGATAGGAATGTCTCATTATATTAATGAAGTGACTCTTGAGGCCCCTAGATAGATTCAGTGTGGGGACTGGTTGCCAGAAAATAACAGACAATTAGAAGGTTAGAACTTTTAGCTCCACCTGAGACCTCGGGGGAGAGGAGAAGGGCTGGGGACTGAGTTTAATCATCAATAGTCACTGATTTAATCAATCATGCCTACATAATGAAGCTTCAACAAAAACTCTTGAACAATAAGGTTTGGGAAGTTTTGGGTTCACAAACATGTCAATATCTTTGGAGGATGGAGCTCCTGGAAAAGGCATGGAAGCTCTGTGGCTCTTCCCACTTCCTCTGTCCTATTTATTGCTTCCATTCGGCTGTTCATGAGTTATATCCTTTATAATAAAACTCTAATTTAAGTATAGCACTTTCCTGAGTTCTGTGAGTCATTATAGAGAAATACTGAACCTGAGGGTGGGGTGTCATGGGAACCCTCAAATTTGTAGTCTGAAGGGCAGAAGTGTGAGTAACCTTGGGATACCCAAGAATTGTGGCTCGTGTCTGAAGGAAGAGAAGTCTTGTGGCAATGAACCCTTAACCTGGGGGTCTGCACTAACTCTAGGTATTTAGTGTCAGAATTGAGTTGAATTGTAGGACACCCAGTTGGTGCAAGAGAATTAGTTCTTGTTGGAAAAGATGTAACTTCTAAGATTTTTCTGATATAATAAAGTGCATTCAAAATCTTTAAGAGAAGGACACTTAATTTTCCAAAATTACTACTTTACTGTAAGATTCTTTACTTGGGGAGAACACCATGGGGCCTTACAATTTTAGCAGACACTTTAGAAAATCATTTTATAAAACTGTTTCAACATATTTATCACAGTATTCTGCACCTAACCTCTGAGTTAGGTGGTGCAAGTACAGCAAAAGGAATAAAAAAATTAAATGCAAGTGGACCTTTTATTGTTCTCTTTATTATCACAACATCTCAAGCCCCTCTGCTTGCTTCTATTTCTAGTTTTTTTTTTTTAAGATTTTATTTATTTATTTGACAGAGACAGAGACAGCCAGGGAGAGAGGGAACACAAGCAGGGGGAGTGGGAGAGGAAGAAGCAGGCTCTCAGCAGAGGAGCCTGATGCGGGGCTCGATCCCAGAGCTCTGGGATCACGCCATGAGCCAAAGGCAGATGCTTAACGACTGCACCACCCAGGCGCCCCTCTATTTCTAGTTTTAATCTGAGGTCTTAGTTTTTCTTTAGAAAACCACCTCCACAATCCTTGCGTTGCCAAAAATCATAATAAGCCTCAGTAAGAGTGATTGGGTTAGAAGAAAGTGTCAGAGATAAAGAAGATGTGAGATACACACACACACACACACACACACACACACACACACACAAAGAAGATGTGAGATACACACACACACACACACACACACTGAAATATTACACAGCCATCAAAAATGAAATCTTACCATTTGCAACAATGTGGATGGAACTAGAGGGTATTATGCTAAGCAAAGTAAGTCAATCAGAAAAAGACAATTATCATATGATTTCACTTATGTGGAATTTAAGAAACAAACCAGAGGATCATAGTGCAAGGGAGAGAAAAATAAAATAAGATGAAATCAGAGAGGGAGACAAACCATAAGAGACTCTTAATCGTAGGAAATGAACTGAGGGTTGCTGGAGGGGAGGTAGGTGGGGGGATGGGGTTGCTTGGTGATGGACATTAAGGAGGGCACAAGTTGTAATGAGCACTGGGAGTTATATACAACTGATGAATCACTGAACTCTACCTCTGAAACTAATAATATGCTATATGGTAATTAATTGAATTTAGATAAAATAAAATTTAAAAAAATAAGCTGGTGTCGGGGGTTTTAGAGTCAAATAAGAAGCAATGTGACCAATCTTGAATGAACCCAAGGCCTCAAGTTTCACAAACACAAAGCCAACAGAGACCAGTCCATTAACACAAAAGGAAGTAGTTCGGGAATGAACACGTCCATCTCAAGAAGGGAACTGTTTTTCAGCTTCAATTATTACTGTGCAGTAACCCAGGCCCAATATTGGCACCTCTCCTGAGTTTTCAAAAGGCAGAAATCTGGATCTTTTGCGTCATCTCTTTCCTTTCCTTTCCTTTCCTTTCCTTTCCTTTCCTTTCCTTTCCTTTCCTTTCCTTTCCTTTCCTTTCCTTTCCTTTCTTTCTCTTTCTTTCTTTCTTTCTTTCTTTCTTTCTTTCTTTCTTTCTTTCTTTCTTTCTTTCTTTCTTTCTGACTAATTTTAGTTTAGAAAGTACTGTGTGAGCAATTAAAAAAAAGTACATCTGCTATCTGAATTTGGGCCACCATCTGTGGTGCGAAGATCTCCTTTTGGAATATAAGATTATTCATAATCTAGCCCCTGACTACCTCTTGAATCCTATTGCTAATACTCCAACCTATTTATACTGTTTATCATACTGAATTACATATACGTCCTTCTGATTATTTTTCTTTATGTGTCTAGAATGTATGTTGGATTCTCATAACACCTACTAATTTACTACCTTTAAAAAAATTTTGATCAAGCCTCATTTCCTTATAAAGCTTTTCCTAACACATTTGTCTTTTGCCTCCATGCTAGGCTTTGCCACTTCCTTTTTGGCACACCGATAATCCATCAATATGCTTCCATCACAGCCTCAGAGCTTGTCTTGAATGCATACTTTTCCATATCTATCTTCCTCTAAAGGATTATGCACAGACACCAAGAACAATGCCAGGCACATAATTGGAATATAATCATTTTTTGTATGAATGATCGGATCAAGGAAGATGAACATTCCAGCTCTAAGTAATGACCATCCACCACTGCCTGTGATTTAAGGTGGAGCTCCTTAGGATGCCACATGACGTCCTTTATGTGTGACACATCAACAAGAAGACAAATTTTTTGGAATCTCTATCTCTGACTAGTTGTGCGAACTTATATAAGATACTTAATGCTTTACATTTATTTTTATACATTTTCTTGTCTGTGAAACAGTGATGATAATAATAGATGCCTTGTAAAGATTAATTAAAGCTTTATTTGAGTAATAGGAACAGTACTTCTACCATAGTAACTGCCACAGAAGGGGCTCAATTTTTAATTTTCTACCTGCTTACTTTCTCTTATTTATCACCCGCACTAGCCTATGCTATTTGCCACGACAGCTCCTCATCACAACATCTCCTCAGCTCTATTAAACTTCCCTGCTGCTATCACACAGCTTCTTATTTACATGTGCATGACTCTGTACCTACTGCTTTTTCCATCTGGAATGTGCTCCATTCTTGTCTTCCTTGTCCTTCAAGGCTCACTTCAAATTCTGTTTCTTCCTCATACCCCAGGGAGAGTTAGCTTTGCCCTGACTTTGGGCTAGCATTAAAACAGAGCCTGGCACATATTAGGTAGACATAAATATCAGCTTATAGTAGATTTTCTCTTAGATTCTGAGTTCTTTAAGGGCAGGGAGAATGACTCATTCCCTCTGGATCCCTGTTGCCTACCACAATGCCTGGGAAAACATTATGTTTTGATATACATTTGATGAATGGATGAGCAAAAACCAAATTGAACTTTGGGAACTGAAAGGTAAGACTATGGCTACTCTTGGCCAGCAGCACATTCTTCGCTCCTGGCAATTCTCTTAAGAATGAAATCCTGCACAGCTTGCCACCTACCAGAAAACATAATCCCTTATTTACTAGCAAAAATATTTGTAGATTCACCCCCAGAGGTATTAGAAAATGTGAACCTTACTTCCCGTATTATAGGACTATGAATAGTAAAATCTTTAAGGTAGAGATCCAAGGTTATACAAACTTTTCATTTCTGATGATACAGGAAAAGGAAGTATATCTAGAAAACAAAGGGTTTCAATCCTGAACAAATGTGTACATCCTAAATGAGAGAATTCTCTTTTTTATTTGTACACACACGCACACGCACACACACAACACAGAATTATAGGAATATGCAATCATATGTAGATTCAGCTATGCAACATGAACTAACAAAGAAATATCAAAATCATTTCCTGTCGTTAACACCTTAAGTAAATTTTGCTACAACTTTTTCTTACAGTCTTATTTATGTTGCTTTGTCAAAGTCTCCAATTTCTTTAATTTTCTGAGTCAGATGCCTTCAGTGTCATTAGAACAATCTTTTGACCCTCACATCTGACATGTTTGGAGGAAGTTTAACATTTACTGGATTCCCCTGAGCTCCACTCCCTAAGTATGTCTGGTGATCTCTAAGGAACATTTATGCATTCCACAAAACTAACCTGCCTGTTAGGTGGGTCTAGACGGGTGGGTATTTTGCTGCTCTATTCCCTGAAGATCCTAATTATGATGAACTTTTACCTCGTTTCTCCATTCTGTTTATCTGTCTCACTTTTCAAATTTGTACCTGGGCTCTGTGAACATCCCAAGGCAGAGTTCAGACTAGGTCACTCAAAGGCAAGAAAGTTCAAGACAGTTTCACTGAAGACCTGAGGATAACAGAACGAAACTATAAGGCAGGAAATCAAACTATTACTGATTACTAGATATGAGAGTTGCTAGAGTCACAGGCCATACTCCTCCCAAAGATGTCCCTTACCAAACACCCCTCTGCTTTGCCTGGTTGTTTCCATGTCTGACAGGGAGGTAAGCTTTCTCCTAACGCATGCGCCTCTAACTGCGCTCCCATACCCAGAGTTTGAGTTCCCTCTCCCACTCCTTTGAGGACCAGTGAGAAAAGGAAAAATACATTTTCTTCTTTTTTTTCCACTCACCAGTCCATCTCTCACGGGAAAAGCAAGTCTTTTACATTTTTTTACAGAGAATTTTTGTTATTTCTAGAATTTTCCCAATTCAAAAGAGAAATTCCTTCTTTTTTGTATAAATAAAAGAGTCACTTAAATTGCATTACCATCGATCTTCTTACAACAGTGGAATAACTAAAGTTCACAGATAACTCTGAACATTTACTTAGAGGAACTAAAAAGTTGCTGTAGTCTTAAATAGCAGTTTTGGCCTCATCCTAACTGACTACCTCCCTGTCACATCAGACATAAACTTTCTAAAACATCAGGGTTCAGTTTCAGTTAAAGAATTCCATTAAAATCCTATAAACTATGTGCAATAGGGAGAGACAACCAACTACAAATCTGAATCACTGAGGAAAGAAGGAGATAGTTAGAAGTGTCGTCCTAATGTTTAATACTACATGAAAATAAGATTTCCAATCTCATTAGAGGTATGAGTGAGAAAGTTGAAAACAGTGCTTTGTTTTATTTTAAAATTATTCTCAAGCGTTCACTGCAGTGGTTTTACGTACTGTTCCTGAAGATGATCTCCAAGGAGACCATGATTCAAATACACTGTCAGTAATTCCCCAACCTCACAGCTACCATTAGCATATAGTACTATTCCAACAACCCACCTGCAAATTAACAATAAAGTACTGACTGGAGCTGAATTCTCAAATATTTCAGGAAAAAACTTTATCTTAGACTATATTCGATATATCAAACTATTTAAAAGTAATTGGCATAGGCAGTGAACCATCTACCTGCAGGCCCATGAATATCACAGATAGGAGAAAGAATGTGCAGGTGAATTTTGTCCAAGGCAGTAATTGTAGGTCAAATGCTGCTCTGAAGTTTCTAGTTACAATTCATAATTTTCTGGAGGTTCAAACTCTGTTAACTTCCTATTTCTAGGGAATGGACTAAATGGCTTTGGAAATGGTATTATAATGACACTGGAAATAGCAGTATATATATATATAAATATATATATATATATATATATGTATGTATATGTATGCATATATGTTTGGATGTTCTTTATGGAAAAAGTAATAGAAACTTGAGTAGTTACAAATAATAATACAATGTGACATTATTACTATATCTTAAAATTTTACCATACTGTTGATTTGTAGGTCTTATCTTTGACAAGGATTATCAAACATCAGGTGGTTTAAAATCAGTAACATAGCTAACTGTCCCTTGTACATTAAAATATAGGACTTGCAGCAAAATTAAAGAAATACCTGTTTCTTCTCACATCATTTCTTGAAGATGGTTATGTACTCTCTACCACTAAAATACAAAACTGTCATCAGTATATGACATAAAAAAATCTTGAGGAAGAAATATACAGACATTACACTCCTCTTTTAAGATATTTTTCTTTCTTTTTTTTTTTTAAGATTTTATTTATTTATGTGACAGAGAGACAGCCAGCGAGAGAGGGAACACAGCTGGGGAGTGGGAGAGGAAGAAGCAGGCTCCCAGCAGAGGAGCCCGATGTGGGACTCGATCCCAGAACGCCGAGATCACGCCCTGAGCCGAAGGCAGACGCTCAACGACTGCGCTACCCAGGCGCTCCCTTAAGATATTTTTCTATTATAAAAATAAGTAATGTTTTTTCCCAGAAACCTGGAAAAATTTACAAATGCAGAAAGAAGGAAATCCAGAAATAACTAATGTTACAAAATTGGTACATTTCATCACAATAATAAGTGAGCTTTATTGTTTGATTGAGAGTATACTGCATATTTTATTTGATAATGAGCAATTTATAAACAGGATTTTGGATAAGAGACATATCTATGGTTATTAGTCTACTCTGATTTAAAAATTCTAGAAAATCTTAGGTCATCCAATATTTACCTTTAAAATCCTCAAATTATTTCTTAAATTCCTCAGCATTAGTGGAGCAAAAAAACATTATTATTTTTTTGTGTCTTTGGAATTTTCCTGCTGAAAGAATCTCATTTCTGATTCTAGGAAAGTATCAAAGAAGAAGATAAACCTAAAGTGCCAAGCTTTCCCTGGGGCTATAGAAATGACTTTATAATCTAGAGTATAATTCGAATTAATTTCTATGCTGAGAATCAAAAAAAAAAATTACAAATAGACATACAGAATTTTACACCCAGACAGCCCTGATCTTGAGCTCTTAATCTTGTTTCACTTTTCAGTCAACTTAATAATTATTGAGTAAAGTTTTAAAGCCCTCTCCATTCTTAGTTTTTATTACCTTGCAATATTCTTCTATTATTTTATAATTTTGAAATACAAAACTGTCATGAATTGATGAAGTGCAACCTTTATTCTGTTATCTTTCAAAATTTAATGTTGGAGAGGAGAAGTCTGGAACCAAACAATTTTTTTTGGTCCTCTTTTTTTTCTTCCACATGGCTATCTGCGCAAATGTTTTTATTTTTGCAACTACAGTCACAGTCAGAATCTCTGAAGAAATGGTTTCTTGGTATTGGTTTCATGGGATTATGGTAAAACCTCTCTGACACGGAGCTACATGTTCAACCACCCTCCCTCAGATTCAGGAAAACTTATTTCATTTTTTAAAATAAGGTTTTTTTGCTCATTTTAGTTTCTAAAATATTCCTTTTGAAAAGATTTGTATTACAAATGTCTCTCATCTTTGTATCTAATCTATTTACTTATTTTTATTGTACATTCTGAGATAGTCAAGTTCTGCCTATCCATGAATTATATTCTTATCCTCTGTGATATTTTCATTCTTTCTTGCATGACTAGTTTACTTTCAACATCTTTATATCACCTTTTTTCTTATTTTCATTTTACTTTATCCTACTTGTTCATCTCAAGAGTTATCTCCTTACACATATTGCTTATATTTCATGGAGGTTAAATAATCTTACAACCTTATTGAATCCTCAGTTACCTCATTTTTCCCCGATTCCTGCAATAGATAAGTTTTAGGAGTCTGCTTTAATATGAACTGCATATTTAAACCACCTTAAAATTTAATGAATCAAACAAAAGTTGGTCATCATCACTCATGCATCTGTGGGTTGCCTATGGGTATTGGTTAATCTAGACTGGAATCAAATGGGATAAACTGGATGAAGAGGCTTTGCTCTACTTATGTTTTATTCTATTTCTGACCGATTGGCTTGCTCAGATAAATTTTTCTCATGGTGACAGTAATGCAAGAGAGGAGGTCAAAGAATAAAAGTCCTCCTAGGCCTAGGTTCAGAACTGGTATATGTACTGCCATATTTACCTCATTCAATTGGTCAAATCAAGGGATAGGGAAATACACTTTGGACTAGACCAACATCAAGGGGTGGGGAAATATAATATGCTGCCTTTGTGGAAGGGGTTCTAAAGTCATACAGCAAAAGACATGTATATGAATAGAGGTGAAAAATCAGGCTCAGTAATACAATCTCTACCAAGGGTATGTCTTTTTCCAAGTGTTTGTATATGATTCCTCTTTCCTTATAGTAAAGTACATCTTTCGTTATACTTTTTTCCTTTTTTTAAAACTCATATCTGAGCTAGATATAATATAAACAGATTCAATGGTTATCAATATATAGGTAGTAAGACTTTGCCTTGGTTATAGTCTCTCCATATGTGTGTTGGTAAAATCCTCCTCTCTTATCCATTGGAGGATTTCAGATTGCAAGCTGCAGCTCCTCACCCAATTCCTAGTGTCTACCAGGCATGTATGTAATGTGGCATGTGGTTTTGTGGAACTGAATTGCAGTGCTCCCCATCCTTCTATTATCTGGCCGCCTGTCTCTTTGAATAGACAGAGCTCATGCGGTATTACAGTACACAGTGTATTCTGCCTCCAGGATTCTCCCTGTTTCTATTATGCTAAACTACATTTAGAGATAACATCTTCCAGAATGTAATATACCTCCACCACATCTCTGTGCTTCTTGATCAGTACATTACTACTTGCTCTTTTGTTTTCTATAACTTTCAGTCTTAAAGGAGTAAATCTTCATGATCTTAGATTTGGCAATTAGTTGTTAGATATAACACCAACAGCATAGGTAACAAAAGGAAAACAGATAAATTGGACTTCATCAAAGCCAAAAACATTTGCTCATTAAAGGACGTTATCAAGGAAGGGAAAGAGCAACAACCTACAGAATAGGAAAAAATAGTTGCAAATCATACATCTATGCTAAGGATTTAATGTTTAGAATATATAAAGAACTTTTTTTTTTTAAGATTTTTATTTATTTATTTATTTGACAGAGAGAGAGAGACAGCCAGCAAGAGAGGGAACACAAGCAAGGGGAGTGGGAGAGGAAGAAGCAGGCTACCAGCTGAGGAGCCTGATGTGGGGCTTAAACCCAGAACACCGGGATCACGCCCTGAGCCAAAGGCAGACGCTTAATGACTGCGCCACCCAGGCGCCCCAGAATATATATAGAACCCTTATAACTCAACAACAACCTAATTAAAAAATAGGGAAATGGCTTCATTGGAAAAGTGTCTGTTCATATCTTCTGCCCATTTTTTTATTTGATTATTTGAAAAAATGTTCACCATCATGAGCCATCAGGGAAATTCAAATCAAAACTACATGCCAGTTAGAATGGCAAAAATTGACAAGGAAAGAAACAACAAATGTTGGAGAGAATGTGGAGAAAGGGGAACCCTCTTACACTGCTGGTGGGAATGCAAGTTTGTACAGCCGCTTTGGAAAACAGTGTGAAGTCCCTCAAAAAGTTAAAAATAGAGCTACCCTATGACCCAGCAATTGCACTACTGGGTATTTACCCGAAAGATACATAGTGAAGAGAAGGGCCATATGCACCCCAATGTTCATAGCAGCATTGTCCACAATAGCTAAACTGTGGAAGGAGCCGAGATGCCCTTCAACAGACTTTTGAATGGATAAAGAAGATGTGGTCCATATATACAATGGAATATTACTCAGCCATCAGAAAGAACAATTACCCAACATTTGCAGCAACATGGACAAGACTGGAGGAGATTATGCTAAGTGAAATAAGTCAAGCAGAGAAAGACAATTATCATATGGTTTCACTCATTTGTGGAACATAAGGAATAGCAAGGAGATCGTTAGGAGAAGGGAGGGAAAAATGAAGGGGGGGGGTAAATGGAGGGGGAAATGAACCATGATAGGCTATGGACTCCAGGGAAACAAACTGAGGGTTTTAAAGGGGAGGGGGGTGGGGGGGATGGGCTAGCCTGTGAAGGGTATTAAGGAGGACAGTATTGCACGGAGAACTGTGTGTTATACGCAAGCAATGAATCATGGAACACTACATCAAAAACTAATGATATACTGTATGGTGACTAACATATCATAATAACAAAAATTTCTTTCCTCAAAAAAAAAATATGGAAATGGCTTGAATGGATATTTCTCCAAGTAAGATATACAAATTACAAATAAGAACATACGAAAAAATGCTCAAGATCACTAATCATCATGGAAATGCAAATTAAAAGCACAACAAGATGCCACTCTACAGCTATTAGAATGTTTATAATAAAAAGAAAAAAAGGAAAATAATAAGTGTTGGCAAGGGTATAAAGATATTGAGACTCTTGTGTATTGCTGTTTTCAATGTACAATAGTGCTACCATTGTATATAAGTTTGGTAGTCCCTAAAAAAGGAAATCATACAATTATGATATGATCCAACAATTTCACTTAGGTATATATCCCCAAGTAGTAAACAGAGACTCAAACAGATATTTATACACCCATGCTCATTGCAGCATTATTCACAATAGCCAAAAAACTGAAACAACCTCTGTCTATCAACAGATGAATAAACAAAATGTGATATGTAAATATAATGAAATATTATTCATCCATAAAAAGAAATGAAGTTCTCATACATGCTAAAACACTAATGAACCATGGGGCACCTGGGTGGCTCAGTTGGTTAAGAGTCTGCCTTTGGCTCAGGTCATGATCCCAGAGTCCTGGGCATCAAGCCCTGCATCTGGCTCCCTGCTCAGCAGAGAGTCTGCTTCTCCCTTCCCCTCCACCCCTCCGCCTCGCTCTTCCTCTCTCTCTCGCTCTCCATCTCAAATAAATAAATAAATCTTTAAAAAAAGCCCACTGATGAACATTGAAAATGTGCTATTTTGCTATGTGAAAAAAGGCAGACAAAAAGGACATTGTATGATTCTACTCATATGAAACACCTAGAATAGGCAAATTCATAGATATAGAAATTAGATTAGAAGTTACCAGGAAATGGGTAGTGGGGCAGGGAGTTATTGCTTAATGGGTAGAGTTTTTGTTTGTGGTGATGAAAAGTTTTGGAAGTATACATAGGAAAGTTTGCATAACATTGTAAATGCAGTTAACGGCACTAAATTCCACACTTGAAAATAGTTAAAATCAAAAATTTTGTTATGTATATTTTACCCCAATTTGAAAACTGAGATAAGGGGAGGATGATAAGGCTCCAAAATTCTGCCTATGCTTAGACTTGAAGACTAACCATGAATTTTTCTAAATTTATCTCTTCATCTTAAGTTGTGTTAACAATAGAAATAAGTCACAATTTCTTTCACTCTGCTTTATGCTTAGCTTTGAGTGATTTGACAGAATCCGCAAATCTATCCTACTTTTTCATCTCAAGAGTTATCTCCTTGTTTTATGCATGTATTTATACGAAATTACTTATTAGATTTAATTATAATAATTTGCTACTTTATTTCATAGACTAGGTACTCCTTGATAACAAGAAACTTCGAAGTGGCTGGTTTGAGGAAGGTCTTGAATTCGATAAATGTAAATTGGTGGCTGTCTAGTTGTTAAGTGAATGACTCTCTACGTGTGGTGATTAAGATACTTCTACATAAAGGAAGTGACTAGGACTATATGGATTGCTGGGATCTACCATTAAAAAGACTGTATCTGATTCCATGTATTTTGTAAATTTGCCTTACCTAACAAATTTCAATTAAATTAAACTGCAATAATTTGCAAAATTATATAATATGTATATTCTAGAACTGAACAATGGAGATACTGATTTATAAAAACTTAATCTGAAAATATTAATAAGACCCTATACTAATATATTTTTCTATACCTTCCTACAAAAACCTTTTGTGTATTTACCTAACTCCTATAAATATCTCCATCAGATTAGTAGATTATGAATTATTACATTATCCAAAAGAGGAACCTAAAGTCAAGATAAATTTAATGATTTATTAAATTCATCTAGTGAATTAATGTCAAAGGCAGGGCAAGAACTCATGTAGTTGACATTAGATAACTTGCTGAGAGCTTCTATACTTTAACGGAGGTGGTGGAGTGTTTATGATGAGGAAGTTGCTGTGAGGGGGAAGATGGCACTGTGCACGCGTACCCTTCTCCCTGAGATGCCACCATATGACTGGTGTGTGCAGCCATCAGGAAAGAGAACGATCAAGGAATAGCCATGGCACGCAGCACATATGGAGCATAGACACAGCATGTTTCTCTTTGCAGCTAGCATCAATTACAGTGAAAAATGAGGTATTAATTGGTGTTCCCTGAGCAGTCTAATTCTCCTCTTTGAGATCTGTGGCGTATCTAGGAAGAGGGGAATGAAAAGGAGGGGGACGAGAATGTAATCCATTGGGGAAATCAAAGGAGGCCTGTGTAAAATCGTTTCCGGGTTCTTGGGCTTAAGGTAAGGCATTCTGTCAAATCACTCAAAGCTAAGTATGAGGCCTTAATTCCTTAATGGAAGTTTAGGAACCACATCTTTTTTTTTTCTTTTTTCTTTTAAATTATAGTTGACACACAACGTTACATTAGTTTCAGGTGTACAACATCTCTATACCTTATGCTATTACCACAAGAGTAGCTACCATCTGTCAGCATACAGCACTATTATAGTATCATTGACTATATTCCTTATGCTGTGCCTTTTACTCCTGTGACTTATTCATTCCATAACTGGAAGCCTGCACCTCCCACTCCCTTTCACCTATTTGGCCCATTGCCCACTCTTACCCCTCTGGCAACCATGAGTTTTTTCTTGTGTCTATAGGTGGGAGCCGCATCTTCATCCCAGACTCTACTCACTAAGGCGAGGAGCAGAGACAGTGATTGAATTAAAACACTTCCAGAACCCAGTCATCTGCTTTTAAATGCCAAAGTCAGCTTCCTGAGTCCTCTGTCAATACCTGATAGGCTACTATGTTGCCCCGAATGATTGACAATGGCAGGAGTGTCTACTCTTTCCCAATGCCACTGGTATTTGACTCCTTCCTCTCCTTGTTTTTTACTTCCCCAAGTCTTCTCTCTTATAAACATGCTGCTCTGCAGCAGTCTCTCTCCTTTATTTTTATTCTTTTTCCTTCCTCTGTATAGCTCTGTACCTTCCTATAGTAAGAAAGCTTTTGTCTAATTACCAAATGATATAGAGAGCCCTTCCTTTCATTTAGGAAGCCACACAGTTATTGAGCCACCCTATCTCACCTACATTGCACTTTTCAGCTTTCACTCTAACTGGTCATGCAATGTCTTGTGACGATCTTTTTTGACCTTCACACACCAATGTGGTTGCATGTGTTTGTGAGTGCTTACACCAGGATTATTCACCAATGAGTGTGGCTCTCTCCCTATGGTCAGAAGCATTCAGAAGGACAACATTTGTATGTACTGTCTACATTATACCTTCTTTTGAAATCACTTCCAGCCTGATGCCCATTGCACTTAAACCTCCGGTTCAATTATCGTATGCTTTTGTCTCTACAGTGTTGTCTGCTCTCAGCTATTTCACTATCTACATCAAATTACGTGAGGTACTGGATAAACCTGGGCCAATATGAAGGAGGTTTGACTTGAAGATGAGGCTGGAAGATGCTGAGTTAATGACACTGAAACTCTTCTGATGTTATTATCCTGAAATAAGAAGTCAAGGTATAGGGCCAAGAACAGGCCTGAACCAACAGACCTTTTCCATTTGTTTAGCTTCCTCAAAACTTAATGAAATAAGTGATAACAAAAAGCTTCCTCTTTCTAGGTCTCAGTTTTAGCATCTGTAAAATGAGAGGACCGAGACAGCCAGCTCAGGAGTCTTTATACTGTGCTCTGTAGGGGGCCAGGGTCCCTCAGGGGTGCCTCAGGGTGTGAGGGGTGAGTGAAGGGAAGGAGACAGGGTGCAAGTAACATGGCTGAAGTTCAGGTCGTACTGCAGTCACCCAGAGCAGGATTTACATATTCTGCTCTCCAAGGAAAGTTTGTAAACCTAAGGCAAAATAGTTCATGGGGCCTTGCTCAACCATATGAACTGAAGTAAACGGTTTTATATAAAAATATTAATTTATAAATATGTATTTGCAAAAGGTGCAGCCAGAGGTCTCTTTTCAGTACCCAGAGCATTAGACCCATGGGTGACTGGCTGCCTTTCCTTAACCTCCGTCTCTGGCCTTTGTCCCAGCTTACCATGAAGGAGAAGGATAAACCAATTCCAATCCATCTATCCCAATCCTATTCACAGCCAAGCAATAACAATTATCTCTGTCTTTACATTTTCTCCCATCTCTTGCTATTCCTTGTACAGTAATGAATTGTAACAGCTACTTCTTGCTGGCTTCTCTCCCATATAATTAATGTCCTAAGATATTCTATTTACTGGTGAAGCAGTTTGAATCAAGAAGTGATTACTTTTAGAGTAAACAGAGCTGCTAAACCCTCTCCACAAACAAAGCTGACAGCAGTTTTATTTTTAAAATAATCAAACTGAAATCCCAAAAAGCTTTAAGTTTGGGACTTCTTACTTATTATGTGTATGGAGGTATTTTGTGTGTGTGAAAAGTATATTAATATTTAGAGCAGAAGATAGGAAAAGTACATAGATCAAAAAGAATGACTTAAAACAACAACGACAACAGATACCGATGTCACACCCCCTGCTTCCTTTACTTGGCCTAAACCATCAACCTTCATAGAACAGAAGCTGTTTGTTTAAGAGTTCAAGTTCAATTCTTAAAAATATTAAAATTAGATATTGGACTTTCTGAGTTGGGGACAAAAAGTTGTTTAGAATCAAAACCTCAACAATAACTAAATAGAAAGGAAAAAAAGGGAAATGCTGTTGCCCAAAACTTTGCAGTGTCGACTGTGTTGCAGTTTTCACAGTGGTTTTTTGCAGTTTTGCAACATTTTGAAACATTGCAGCAAGGAGCCAAGGCTTCCCTTTACAAAAGGGGTATTAGCCATAGTACAGCCACAGTTATGGATCAATTAATACACAGTAACTGAGTAGTAGATTGGCCTGATGATCTTCAAGTCAAACCTTATCTGTCAGTATATGGGTCCACAATCCCAGTTGCTCACCCAATCTATCCCCACACCTTCACCACCCCCCACCCCCCCGCCAGTGCACCCCTTTCTAATATCCTGGGCCTTTGCCTCTAACCACTACTTCAGACCTCTTCTTTTAGATTTCTTCTTCCTTAGGAATACCTTAATGGTGTCAAATTAATTGTTAAACTTAAAACTTAAAAACTAATTTTGGATTTCTTCCTTTCTTGCCTGCTCCTTATCTGATAGCTAACTCATCTGATAGCAACTCATGTTGATTCTTTAATATATTTTTTCCCATTTCCAACCTCTCTATCCATGTTCATCTTTTCATCACCTCACATGTGGGTATGGAAATCACCTTCTAAGTGGCCTCCGTGTCACTCTGCATTGCCCTCCTTACTTCATGCAATGCCTCACTGCTAAATTAATCTTAAATCTTCTCTAATCAAGCATCAGAACTCATGACATTCAGAAAATGGAGAGATCATTGAGGGTAGAGCAGTTAGGGAAGGTGATGCTGAGGAGATGGGCCTTAGAGTATGAAGGGAGAGGATGGAGATAATCAGAGCAGAGGTCGGAAACTATTCTCGAAAAAAGAAAGAGCATCAAGATAGCCATGGATGGCAAGCTTCAATCGCAGGCCTTGGATTGTTTCCAAGTCTCCTGTCTGCCCAGACTTAACACAAATTCAACTCATTTACAACTCCCTGACAGACATGGTCTTTTGCAAGGACAGAGAAATGGTTTGACAGCTTGGCTTTTGTGAATGCCGTCATTGCCCCCACATATGACCTTGTCATATTTGCATACTGTTTCACAGGGAACCTGAACTTATCTTCTAAACTAAATCCTCTGCACCAGTTACACAAGTCTAGTCACACTCCCCCAAAACATAACCTTCTCGATCATGCTGTTTCTTCATCTACAAGTCCCCCTTTTCCAAATTTTACCCTGTCTTTATGAAATTCTACCTCAGACTGAAATCCCCTTTCACTTAGCTCATCTGTGGATCATGTATCTCATAGATGGTATATACGTAATGCTAGAAAGAGAGAAACAAGTGGCAGACCCGTTCACATTTACAAACCAACCATGCTTTTGCTTATATTAGATGCTTTTTCTTAATTATGGCCACAAACAGGTAAAACTGTCTATACTACAGAAGTGTATTTCTTCTTACCTTTTAACTTTCTTTTCTCTAGTTAACAGAATAACAGGTGTTTATTTTAGAAAAATTGGAAAGTAGAAAATGACAACAATCAGGAGAAACAAACAAAAATTACATACAGTCATCAGCCAGAGGACAAATAAATACATTTTGAAAAAAATGCCACAGATCTATTTGAATTTCTCACCTTTACTGAAATAATTCCCAGTTAATATTTTATGCATTTACTAAATATTTGTTGTGCATATTTTAAGCATCAAACATTGTACAAAGATGGCTTTGACATATTTACTGCATTCTAAGACATTACTATCTGAAAGGAGAGAAAGTTCTGTAAAAAATAAATTTTGACACAATGTGGTAAGCACTACTATATAGGTATGCCTCTTGCCAGGACACTACGTGCATTAAAGAATCTTACAGATGCCATGTGGTGGTGAGATGCAGAATCTCAGAAATGGTGACACATAAGTGATTACTGCCAATTTACAAATCTCAATCACATATTTTTTTTTAAAGTAAAATCTGTGTTTAACTTAGAATTACATTATTTCACTAGATTCCTTATGCTGCATATCAGGATCGACCATATATAATTCTTCAATGTTTCTAAAACAGAAATTCAGCCTCAGAATGTTATAGGATATTCAAAAGAACATTCCACAGGCCCTTGAAGCCTCTGCAGCAATCAGGAAAGGGATTGCTTTGCTTACATATAACTGGACATTAAAGAGCAATTTAAAGTTTGGTTGTAATATCCCACTTCATTAAGAATTGGTTCAGACAGACATTTTTTAGAAAGGATTTCTACAAAGAACCTAAGACTTTTGGAGAACTTAGAAAGCAGGTTTCCCCAGGGGGGATGGCACTTTCAGAAGAAGGGAGAGAGGGGTCTTGGCCATCAGTGGGAGGGAGAGGGTAGGTGGGAGGCTGGTCTTGGTAAAAGGAGGAGGGAGAGAAGCATTCACTTTCCTCAGGGTTCCTTCAGCCTCCTCGGTCAGTAAACCAGTAATAATTCCACATCACCTGCTGCCAGCTGGAAAAGATCTGATTAGAGATTGGATTGCCCTAATGAAGACCCTTTCCATCTCCCAGCCTCAGCAGCTCTGCAGGTCACATTGATTTCTTTATGGGCATGTCAAGCAAAAAGATATCCCCTGCATAGGGAAGAGGCAGGCTCACCCTGAAAGACTTGCATCTGAGGTCAGAGAGCAAGCATTTCTTTCCAGGGCAAGATTAATAGGTAAGGGCAAAGTGCTAAACAGTCAGCCAGATCCACAGCCATGTGTCTCAGGTAGAGAAAAGTGAAATCAAAGGCCAAGGGAACTTGCGCTGAGCCAAGTTAAGGGTAAGAGATGTTTCGAGGCAAGGCAATCTAAATGTGATCTGGAGACACAGCGCAGAGACTGATCTCATAGCCTGTGCAATGACTGCCAAACATTTTACCACAAGTCCCACTTGTAAAATGGAGGGAATGATGCCAATGAACAAATAAACCAAAGAGAATCATAAACATCGAGTGCTTGTTGGAGCTATATAACCCTTTGTAGCAAAGGTACTATTGAGGGATAGGAATGAAGGAGGGAGAAAATGTAGAAAACATAGTACTGTCCTGCTACTGAAGCCAGCTACAATGATAAATTGAATTTTCCTAGTAGTATAAAATATCTCTTCCACGGTGTGGATCCATTGTAAATTTCCAATCTGATTTTTCCATAATTTCCTCGATAGACCAGATGGTGTCCTGGCAATCCCTCCATAATTTCTAACCAATCTTTTCCAGAGACAGTGAATTTTTCTCCAGGTTGCAATTCTTTTAGATCCAACCCAATCCTCGCACACCTTCTGCCCCTTCAGTGAAGCCTTCTGTAATTTACCAGTCAATAATAGCCCTCTTTCTTGAATACCCTTGATATTTATTGTTTGAAGAAGTCATTTTGTGATTATTACATTGAACTATATCTTGCTCAATACAATTCTATGCCCCTTGGTGGTCAGACCCATGTCTCATGTAAATACTTGTAAAACCTAAGATGGAGAAACTGTATTAAAAGGAGAAAAATATGATTTACTGACAACTTAACATGGTATTTTTATTTTGTGCTATACTATTCAAATTATATTCAGATATACATTTCTATGAATTTTTATTTTCAATGTTATTTAAGTCATTGCCTTATTTTAAATCTTATTTTAATTATTATGAATGCAAAATACAATTGAAAATCTTTTTTAAAATTTTAATTCTAGTAGAGTTAACACATAGTATTATATTAGTTTCAGATGTACAATATACTGATTCAACAATTCTATACATTAGTCAGGGTTCATCATGATCAGTGTACTCTTAATCCCCTTCATCTATTTCACCCACTTCCTCTCTGGTAACCATCAGTTTGTTCTCTATAGTTAAGACTCTGTTAAATGGTTTGCTTTGTTTCTTAAATTCCACATATGAGTGAAATCATATGGTATTTGTCTTTCTCTGGCTGACTTATTTCACTTAGGATTATACTCTAGATCCATTCATGTTGTTGCAAACTGCAAAATCTCATTCCTTTTTTATGGCTGAGTAGTATTTCATCACACATACATACCACATCATCTTTATCCATTCCACTATCAATGGACATGGGCTACTTCCATAATTTGGCTACTGTAAATTATGCTGCACTAAGCATAGGGGTGCACGTATCTTTTCAAATTAGTGCTTTTGTATTTTTTGGGGTAAATACGCAGCAGTGGTATTACTGGATCATAAGGCAATTATTTTTTTAATAGAATTCTAAATCTTGCTGGATGTAATTTCAAGAGATTTCCTGGCTGTCTCAATTTTTTGTTAACTGACAACTTGTGATGTACTTAGTATAATTTCTTATTCAAAACAGGTGTTCAGCAAACATCAGTAAAGGATGAGTTCATTCAGTCAGATGTAGCTCCAGCCCCTGCATGCCCTGATGGCATATAAAAGGTTCAATTTGCAGCTTGTCCGTTGACTTAGTTGCCTCAACAGTCTCCTCTCACTCCTTGGCTTACCTCTCCGAACCTAACTCTACCTTTCTTTCCTCATATCTTGCCTCTTTTGCTCCATGTCCTTTATTATGGTTTCCAACTTCAGTCTTGGCTTTCTCCTCCATCCTGATTCCCAGTGCTGCTTTTGTCAGCCCTCCATCCAGAGCAGAGGACCCAAAATGGAGGTAGGTCTATGGGAAAGTGATCACTGGCCAAGGCTGGAGCTACAAAGTTGCTGAAGGACTGCATATTCTGGAGTCATGGTTGTGGCAGTGTACCTCAAGATGTCCTTATACCCACACTAATGACCAATCTTTGGGGTGTCAAAACCCAGCAGCAAAGCCCCTTCCTCCTGCACTGCCCCTTCAGCACACTCTCTTTAGAAAGTTTCACATTGTGCTACTGTAAAGGAGAAAGGCTGGTAGAAAGCCCATCCATTGCTGCAGAGCATATATTGAAGGATAAATTTGGAGTTAAGAGGAATACTTTTGATAACTGGAACATTCTTGCATAGAATGTCAGAATAATATGTTTCTATCCCAAATGCAATAGGTACTTTACTCAGGAAGTATATATTAGTTGATTTCTTATAAATCAAAACTATTTTAAGCACATCAGTAAATATCTACCATTTAATTAGATTTGATCTATTTTAGAATTGAGGGAGGGATCTCTCTCTCCCTCTATCCTCTCTCTCATATATTATCAAATTGTCTATTAATCATATTGTATGAATCAAATATACACATTATATATAATTAAATTGCATATATATGTGTGTGTCTATTTATATGTATAAAATGTATAATATGAGCAAGACGAGAGAAAAAAGAGATAGAGATCCTGACTCAATAACTCTTTTTCTACCTCTAGAAATAATACTTTTTTCAAATGAAATTAATGATTAAATTTATGTGATTACACAAGAAGCTTAACCTTTAAATGGTCTCATAAGATATATAGATACAACAAAATAAGTTCCATTGTTTATCAATAAAAATATTTTATTATTTGAAGAGAGTATGAACTTTTTAATATACCATAGAATTTGAGATTTAGAATATTAAAAGTAAAAACCAAAACAATTGTTCAAAATACAAGTGACTATGGAATTATGAGAACCATAAGTGTCTGGGGTTAAAAAGAATGTCCTTTATGAGAAAGTCAATATATTAAAAAAAAATTCTGGAGTGTATACGGAGAAATACATTTTTTTAGATAGTTCTGATATACATACAATGAGAAAGTAAATTCATTGAATTTTGGCCAATAGCTGTTTACTGATACTCAGCTCTTCGACCAGGGCCAAACTAACTCAAAATGTTTTGTCCTCAGCAGTGGGTACACTTGGGGGAGTCTAGCACAGCTTCCTCTGGGTTGTTAGGTAATTATGGACTTTGCTCTTGGAATTCAGAATTTTTGCCTTTCTCCAAATTTCTCTTATCCAAAGAAACTTTAGAATAGACAACCGATCTTGATTCTGTCAGGTATGTACACTTGTGGAATAGGGTGGTGATTTGGAATCTCTCTTATTATCCTACAATTAGCAACTAGGTCCCAAATCTGGGGACATATAGGTGTGATTCGTCAACTCTGATCTCACAAGAGCTGCAGTAAAAAAACTAAAGCCAGGCATTCTCCAGAGCTTATTGAATGGTGGCAGAGTGGGCTCTGCTACCACCAAAGTTCTCAGAAAGCCTTCTTACTTACTGTTAACATCAGAAGGTTGTGGAGGGAGCTTATGGGAGTAGTGGCTGGAAGTGTGGTGTTTGTGGTTAGACCCTCCACTCTTTATGGAGAGATGTCTACTGAGGGAAGCCTTAGGAGAATTACTCATAGAGACTGGTATCTATGGATTTTTTGAGCTATGGAAACTATAGCCCCAATCCCTAATGGAGAGGAGTGTGTGGAGAAATTTTTTTCACTCCTAAAGTGATCCCAAGAGTTTGGCGGTCTATGAACATATAGAGGCTGATGTTGGATTTGAGGAAAAAAAATATAGGTCCCAGTAGTTGTCTGAAAATGTTCGATCAATACCTTTTGGTAGAATCAACAAAGCACCAGCATTAAAACTTACAGAACAGGTATCTGCAGCTTAGGTGAATATTATGAAGATAACAGTGAAGCAGTTTTATTTTTTTAAACATTAATTTTATTTATTATTTTAGAGAGGGGAGGAGGGGCAGAGAGAGAGGGGGAAAGGGAGAGAATCTCAAGCAGACTCCCTGCTGAGTGTAGAGCCCGATGTGGGACTTGATCTCACAAACCTGAGATCATGACCTGAGGCAAAATCAGGAGTCTGATACTTAACTGACTGAGCCACCCAGGCACCCCAATAGTGAAACACTTTTAAAGAAATGAGAATCACTAGCACTTGATTACACAGAAAATGATATTGGAAGGAAAACATGGACACTGATGACTCTGAATGGAAAAGTAATTCAGACGATTCAGACTCTGAATGGCAAAACATTTTAGTACTACCTTAGCCAGTGTATCTCCCTTGTATTTTTCTTTATATGTATGCATAAGATATATGTGTGTATATACATACACATGTGCATGCATACATATAAGTCTAAAGGAGTTCTTTCAGTAAATATAAAAGTAAGCGTGTGCAGGTGTGTGAGAATAGAAAACACTGAGGTATAGTTTAATTGGTAGACATACACTTATATGTCTTAGATTTGATGAAATGAGACATATTAAGTGTTGATATCCAGTACCAGCCTTGTTCTTAAAAAATGTGTTGGGTATTCAAGCACCTTAGTTCTACCCTGTGAATTTTATTATAAATTTACAGCTCTGTTGGATTTCTTTTGGAAGGCCATCAATAAATAATTGTGGAGAAATTCAATCTTACAATATATGTTTTCTTCAATAAAACTTTGTAGTTTTGTCTATGAAGTTCTACCATATTTTCAGATAAGATTAATCATAGTTATCTTAGATTGTATTTTATTTTATAAGGTATCATTTTAAAATTATATTTTCTAGTTGCTGGCATATATGAATAACACTGATTTTTATATATTGTGTCAGAAACAAGCAGCCTCGATGAGCTCTTATATTAATTCTTTTTTTTTTTTTTAATTCTAGTTCATTGACATATAGTTCAATATTGTTTCAGGAGTAGAGTTCAGTGGTTTATGATTTACATATAACACCCAGGGCTTTTCATAACAAGTGCCCTCCTTAATACCCATCACCCATCTATCCCATCCCCCACCACTTCCCTCCATCAATCCTGTTTGTTCTGTACAATTAAGAGTCTCTTGTGATTTGTTTCCCTTTCTTTTTCCCCCTCCCAAATGTTCATCCATTTTGTTTCTTAAATTCCACATGAGTGAAATCATATGGTACCTGTCTTTCTCTGACTGACTTCTTTTGCTTTGCATAATACACTCTAGATCTATCCATGGCCTTGCAAATGAAAGATTTCATTCTTTTTGATGGCTGAGTAGTATTCCATTGTACATATATACCTTATCTTCTTTATCCATTCATCAATCGATGGGCATTTGGGCTTTTTCATAATTTGGCTATTGTTGATAATGCTGCTTTAAACACTGGGGAGTATGTACTCCTTCGAATGTGTATTTTTGTATCCTTTGGGTAAATACATAGTAGTGCAATTACTGGATCATAGGTTAGTTCTATTTTTAGCTTTTTGAGGAACCACCATACTATATTTGCAAATGACGTATCTGATAAAGGGTTAGTATCCAAAATCTATAAAAAAACTTATTAAATTCAACACTCCAAAACCATCTAATCCAGTTGAGAAACGGGCAGAAGACATGATTAGACATTTTTTTTTCCAAAGAAGACATCCAGATGGCTAACAGGCTCACAAAAAGGTGTTCAATATCACTCATAATCAGGAAAATACAAATCAAAACCACAGTGAGATACCACCTCGCCTGTTAGAATGGCTAAAATTAAGAACACAGGAGACAACAGGTGTTGGAGAGGATGTGGAGAAAGGGAAACCCTCTTGCACTGTTGGTGGGAATCTTACATTAATTCTAATAGTGTGTCTATTGATTATCTTGGATTTTCTGTATAAACAATCATAATGATAATTTTTCCCCACCTTTCTGGTCTTTTTATGCTTTATTTATTTTTCTTATATGACTTCCGTGGCCAAGGCCTTCAGTACAGCATTGAATTGAAGTAGTGATAGTAGACCTTCCTTTTTGCTTCTGAAATTAAAGTAAGACTTCTAAACTGTTCACCATTAAATACATTTATTTTACAGTTTTTGGTAGATATTCTTTATGAGGAAAGGTTTGTTAAAAGATATTTTTTAAATCATGAAGGGTTGTTGAAAAGTATGAAACACTTTTCTACATTTAAAATAATCATATAGGTTTTTTTTTTTCCTTTGCTCTAAGTGGTAAGTTAAGTGGTGAATTTCATTCATAGATTTCTAAAATGCAAAACATTCTTATTTTCCTAGGGTATACTCCAACTGACATGTGTGTAAGTTTGAACACACTGCAAGATTCCATTCACTGCTATGGGAGAGACTGTATATTATAGTGGTTACACAGACGAACTCTGAAGTCCTACTGGTTATTGGGTTCCAATAATGGACTTATTACTTATTAGCTAACCGACCTTGAATCAGTTACTTAACCTCTCTGTACTTCAGTTTCCTCACATATAAAATAGGTATGATGATAATAATAGCCCATCTTTCATAAAAGTAGCGCAAGATTTATGACACTATGTTTTCTACTTTAGAAGGGTGACATGCGTATAGTAATTACCAAATAAAAATTAAGTAAATCATATTTTATTTAGGATTTTAGTTGGATATGCCTATTGTTAGTATTTTTTTTCCTTAACATTTTTCATTTATCCTTTTCTGGTTTGAATAAGAGGTAATACTAAACTTTAAAATGATTTGAAAAGTATTCACTCTTTTTTTTAACAACTGTATAGAGTATAACTGGCATTCAACAAGCTGTACATATACATAAAGGACAATCAATTTGAAAAGTTTTGAAACACATATACACAAATTAAATTATCATCACAATAAAGATATATCAGTCCCCCAAATTTCCTGGTGCCTCTATGAAATTCTTCCCTCCTGTACCACTGGGCTTGTCTGATCCTTCGGTAAAAATTGATCTGCTTTCTTTCTTTTTTTTTTTTTTAATAATAATTTTTTATTATGTTATGTTAGTCACCATACAGTACATCCTTAGTTTTTGATGTAGTGTTCCATGATTCATTATTTGTGTACCACACCCAGTGCACCATGCAATATGTGCCCTCCTTAATACCCATCACTGGCCTAGCCCAATCCTCCACCTCCCTCCCCTCTGAAGCCCTCAGTTTGTTTCCCAGAGTCCATAGTCTCTCATGGTTCATTCCCCCTTCTGTTTACCCCCCCCTTCATTCTTCCCTTCCTTCTCCTACCAATCTTCCTGCTATTTCTTATGTTCCATAAATGAATGAAACCATATGATAATTGACTTTCTCTGCTTGACTTATTTCACTTAGCATAATCTCCTCCAGTCCCGTCCATGTTGCTGCAAATGTTGGGTAATCGTTCTTTCTGATGGCTGAGTAATATTCCATTGTAGATATGGACCACATCTTCTTAATCCAGTCATCTGTTGAAGGGCATCTCGGCTCCTTCCACAATTTAGCTATTGTGGACAATGCTACTATGAACATTGGGGTGCATATGGCCCTTCTCTTCACTACTTCGGTACCTTTGGGGTAAATACCCAGTAGTGCGAATGCTGGATCATAGGGTACCTCAATTTTTAACTTTTTAAGGGACGTCCACACTGTTTTCCAAAGTGGCTGTACCAACTTGCATTCCCACCAACAGTGTAAGAGGGATCCCCTTTCTCCACATCCTCTCCAACATTTGTTGTTTCTTGCCTTGTCAATTTTTGCCATTCTAACTGGCGTAAGGTGGTATCTCAATGTGGTTTTGATCTGAATTTCCTGATGCCTAATGATTTTGAACATTTTTTCATGTGTCTGTTAGCCATTTGTATGTCTTCATTGGAAAAGTGTCTGTTCATATCTTCTGCCCATTTTTTGATTTGATTATTTGTTTCTCGTGTATTGAGTTTGAGAAGTTCTTTGTAGATCTTGGATACCAGTCTTTAATCTGTAGTGTCATTTGCAAATATCTTCTCCCATTCCGTGGGCTGCCTCTTAGTTTTTTTGACTGTTTCCTTGGCTGTGCAGAAGCTTTTTATCTTGATGAAGTCCCACAAGTTCATTTTATCTTTTGTTTCTCTTGCCTTTGGAGATGTGTCATGAAAAAAGCTGCTGTGGCCGATGTCAAAGAGGTTGCAGCCTATGTTCTTCTCTATGATTTTGGTGGATTCCTATCTCACATTGAGGTCTTTCATCCATTTGGAGTTTATCTTTGTGTATGGTGTGAGAGAGTGGTCAAGTTTCATTCTTTTGCATGTAGCTGTCCAGTTTTCCCAGCACCATTTATTGAAGAGACTGTCTTTTTTCCACTGGATGTTTTTTCCTGCTTTATCAAAGATTAGCTGCCCAAAGAGCCGAGGGTCCATTTCTGGGTTCTCTATTCTGTTCCATTGGTCTATGTGTCTGTTTTTGTGCCAGTACCATGCTGTCTTTGTGATCACAGCTTTGTAGTACAACTTGAAATCTAGCATTGTGATGCCCCAGCTTTGTTTTTCCTTTTCAACACTTCCTTGGCGATTCGTGGCCTTTTCTGGTTCAACACAAATTTAAGGGCTGTTTGTTCCAGTTCTTTGAAAAATGTCATTGGTATTTTGATCGGGATGGCATTGAAGGTGTAGATTGCTCTGGGTGATGGATTCCCCGGGGAATTCTACCTAATATTCAAAGAAGAAATAATACCTATTCTCCTAAAGCTATTTCAAAAAATAGAAACAGAAGGAAAACTACCAAACTCATTCTATGAGGCCAGTATTACCTTGATCCCCAAACCAGGCAAAGACCCCATCAAAAAGGAGAATTACAGACCGATATCCCTCATGAATATCGATGCCAAACTTCTCAACAAGATCCTAGCTAATAGGATCCAACAGTACATTAAAAGGATTATACATCATGACCAAGTGGGATTCACCCCTCGGATGCAAGGGCGGTTCAACATTCACAAATTGATCAGTGTGATAGATCATATCAACAAGAAAAAAGCCAAGAATCATATGATTCTCTCAATAGATGCAGAAAAAGCATTTGTCAAAATACAGCATCCTTTCCTTATTAAAACCCTTCAGAGTGTAGGGATAGAGGGTACATTCCTCAATCTTATAAAAACCATCAATGAAAAGCCTACAGCAAATATCATTCTCAATGGGGAAAAGCAGGAAGTCTTTCCCTTAAGATCGGGAATACAACAAGGATGCCCACTCTCGCCATTATTATTCAACATAGTACTAGGAGTCCTTGCAACAGCAATGAGACAACAAAAAGGGATAAAAGGTATCCAAATTGGCAAAGAAGAAGTCAAACTGTCTCTCTTTGCAGAGGACATGATACTCTATATGGAAAACCCAAAAGAATCCACCCCCAAATTACTAGAAGTTATAGAGCAATTCAGTAATATGGTGGGACACAAAATCAATGCTCAGAAATCAGTTGTATTTCTATACACAAACAATGAGACTGAAGAAAGAGAAATTAGGGAATCCATCCCATTTATAATAGCACCAAAAATCATACGTTATCTTGGAATTAACTTAACCAGAGACGTAAAGGAACTATATTCTAGAAACTACAAATCACTCTTGAAAGACATTGAAGAAGATACAAAAAGATGGAAAAATATTCCATGCTCATGGATCGGAAGAATTAACATAGTTAAAATGTCCACGCTACCCAGAGCAATCTACAGTCTTTAGTTTAAAATCTTCTGTCTGATATGAGAATTGCTACCCCAGCTTTCTTTTGAGGCCCGTTGGTATGAAAAATGGTTTTCTATCCCTTCATTTTCAGTGTGGATGTATCTTTAGGTTCAAAATGAGTCTCTTGTAGACAGCAAATGGATGGGTCATGTCTTTTTATCCAATCTGCAACCCTGTGGTGTTTTATGGGAGCATTTAGGCCATTCACATTGAGAGTGATTATTGAGAGATATAATTTCATGATGTCATATTCCCTGTGAAGTCTTTGTTTCTATAGATTGTAAATTACTGTTCTGTATCACTCTTGGGCCTTTTTACTTTTATGGAACCCCCCTTAATATCTCATGTAGGGCTGGTTTGGTGGTCACGATTTCCTTCAGTTTCTGCGGATCTTGGAAGGTCCTTATCTCTCCATCAATTCTGAATGACAGCCTTGCTGGGTAAAGGATCCTTGGCTGCATGTTCTTCTCAGATAGAGCTTTGAAAATATGCTGCCAACCCTTCCTAGCCTGCCAGATCTCTGTAGACAGGTCTGACATAATTCTGATATTTTTCCCTCTGTACGTAAGGATTTTCTTCCCCCTGGCCACTTTCAATACTGTATCCTTGGATTTAATATTTGCAATTTGCACTATGACATGACGTGGTGTAGGTCTGTTCTCATTGACCTTGGGAGGGGGTCCTCTCTGCCTCTTGGACACGAATGCTTGTTTTCTTTGCCAGATTAGGGAAGTTCTCAGCTACAATTTGTTCAAATATTTCTTCTAGATCTCTCTCTTTCTCCACCCCCTCAGGGATGCCGATGATCTGACATTGGAACGTTTCATTGAGTCAGTAATCTCCAGTAATCTACATTCTTGAGATTGGATTTTTTTGAGCTAAGTTTCTGTTTTAACTTTCTCTTCTACCATCTCATCCTCCAATTCACTAATTGGTTCTTCTGCCTCATTCACCCTGGCTGTCAGAGCGTCTAGTTTAGACTGCAATTGATTCATAGCATTTTTAATTTCTGCCAGATTTGCTTTCATTTCTGCCCTTAGACAGTCTATATTCTCGTAAATATTTTCGTTAATATTTTTTTCAAGCCTCCACATCATCTTGACCATTGTTACTCTGAACTCCATTTCTAACAATTTGGTTATATCTATATCTATCAGTTCTGTGGCGGAGGCCACAGACTCTGTATCTTTTCTTTGTTGGGAGGGGATTTCTCCTCCTCATCATTCTGATGAGGAGAGGTTGCGGGGATGCCCAGAGCCCAAATTATTGAGCAGGACCCAGGTAGTGTGCACTTGTTTTACAGGCACCATAGGGATGTGGGCTTCTTGATTTTTCAGCCTGCCTTCTGGGGGAGGGGCCTGCCGCACTGATATTCAGGCAACCCTGATTGGGTAGAGTTGCCCTGTCCCCTGGAGGGGGGATGGGGATGGGCACAATGTGAGCTGGTATTTTTGGGCTTTTGTTCTCTGGCGCCTTTCGCTGGCGGTTTTCTGTGACTCTTCTGAGAGAGCAGCAGTGGCCGTATCCTAGCCTCTGTCTCAGAACAGACAGATCGCAGTCTGCTCTCCACTGAGCTTTCTTGGCCTCTTTAACTCTGTTTCTGTCGGTTTTGCTAAAAAGCCTGCAGCGTCCTGGGTTGTGCACACCACAGCCGCTCTCCCAGCCCTCGCTTCCAGGGCCAGTGCTTCTAACACCGCCAGCAGTCCCGGTTCCCGCGCACGCTCCCAAGCTCCTTGTTTCAGTGTGGTTCACACGCGCTCCAGAGCGCTGGTTGTCAGTCTAGTCTGACTCACATTCCCAGGCTCACGGTCTCAGTCTGCTTTCTCGTGGGTGCCGGTCCATGAGTCCGGCCCGCTCCCCAGTGCAGGTGTCTACTGCTTCCTGGCCCCCGAGCGTGGTGGCTCCCTCCCCCTTCCGTTTATCTTCTAATATCTGTGCGCAGATTCATGGCTCCCCTCTTTGTACCTCAATAATCAGAGCTGGAGATGTTCGTTTGTAGAGATCCAGATGTATCTTCCTGTGTCTCAGGCTGATTCCATGGGTGTTCAGGATGGTCTGGTAGATATCCAGCTCGATTCAGGGGACCAGCTGAAGAAGGGGTCCCCTACTCCTCTGCCATCTTTTTCCTTCCTGATCTGCTTTCTCTTGCTGTAGATTAGTTTGAAATTTCTAAATTTTCTAAAATCTTATATATAACTGCAATCATATGATGTATATTCTTTTTAATTTGGCTTCTTTCATTTAGCACGCTTATTTTGAGATTCATCGGTGTTGTTTGCCTCAATTCTTTTTTTTTTTTTTTTAATTCCCAAGTGGTATTTCATTGTATAGATATACCACATTTGTTTCACCATTCACCTTTCGAGGAATATATGGATTGCTTAAGCTTTTTGGCTATTACAAATAAAGCTGATATGAATATTCAAGTACAAGTCCTTGTGTGGACATATGCTTTCATCATTTCTCATGGGTAGATACTTGGGAATGAAATGTCTTGGCTATATAGTAAATGCACTCTTAACTTTTTAGAGGACTGCCAGATTGTCTCCCAAGTAGTTGCACCATTTTTTCATATCCCCACAAGTAAGATATGAGAGTTTCAGTTCTACCACGTGATTGATCTTTTTCTAATTTTAGACATTTTAATAGGTGTATAGTGGTTTCTCATTGTGGTTTTAAATTGCATTTTCTAAATGACAAATGGTGTTAAGCATTTTTCCCTGTACTCATTTGTGAACCATATATCTTCTCCTGTGAAGTGTGTATTCAAATCATTTGCCCATATTTCTACTTGATTGTTCCATTCTTATTGGATTCTAAGAGTTTTTGTGGTGTGTGTGTGTGTGTGTGTGTGTGTGTGTGTGTGTGTGTGTTTTCTAAACAGAAGTCTTGTATTAGGGATGTTTTGCTTTTATTTTCTCCCAAGAGAAAATTGGACTTATAGTTTCGTTTTCTTAGCAGTATGTGTCAAAGAGCATAATTCTTAATGTTAATCAAGTCCAATTTAATTTGTCTTTTATATTTTGTTCTTTTGTATTAAATCTAAGAAATTTCTGCCTAATCTTAAATCACAAAGAAGTCTTTTTATGTTCTAAACATTTCATAGTTTTGAATCTTTGCAGCCATGTTTATTAGAGATACTTATTTGTAGTTTTTTACTTTGTAATGTTTTTGTCTTGTGTCATCAAGTTACGCTGTCCTCAGAGATGGAGGTGGAAAATACCATCACTCTCAACTTTCTATTAAGAGTTTGTGTGAAAGTGAATCAATTCTTCCTTAAATATTTTGCAAATCACCTACATAGTCACCTGTGTCTATAGTTTTCTTTGTGGGAAAGTTTCAAACTACAAATGTAATATTTTGGTTATAAATAAGACTATTCTCTTTTGAGAAAATTTTGGTAGCTTGTATCTTTCAATGAATTTTTCCACTTCACCTAAGTTGTCCAATTTATAGGCATGAAGTTGTTTATGATATCTCCTTAATATCTTTTAAATATCTGTAGAATGTGTAGTGTTGTTATCTCTCTTATTCCTAATACTGGTACTTTGGGTCTCCCCTCGCCATCTTCTTTTTTCCTAATAAGTCTGCCTAAAGTTTTATTTATTATCTAGATATTCTCAAAGAGCTAACTTTGGTTTATAGTTGTTTTTTTCTCTATTTCATTTATTCGCATTTTCATGGTTAGTCTTTATTTCTTTTACTTACTTTTAAAATAATTTGTTTTTTTGTATGCTGTTTTAAGGTGAAAGCTTAGTTATGGACAATTTTTTTACTACAGTTGTTTAGCACTCTGAGTTTCTCCCTAAGTCATGCCTTAGTGAAATGACACAAATTTTGATACATTGTATTGAAATTCTTTTAACTAAAAGTATTTTGTAATTTCTATTTTATTTTTTTCTTTGTCCCTTGGGTTATTTGGAAACATGACATTTAGTGCCCAGGTATTTGGGGAATTTTCAGACATGGTTCTGTTATTGATTTCTAATTTAATTCCATTGTGATCAGAGAACATAATTTATATGACTTGAATTCTTTTCCATTTATTGAGACTTGTTTTATGGTCCAGTATATGGTCTATCTGGTAAATGATCCATGTGTATTTGAAATGAATATCCACTCAGCTGTTGTTGGTGGAATATTCTACTAATATCAATTAGATTAAGTTGATAGGTAGTGTTGTTTAAGTCTAGTTGATATTCTATTTGTTCTTTCAATTGTTAAGAGTAGTGTATTAGGATATCATTATGATCGTAGTTTTGTCTATTCCTTCTTGCAGTTTTATCAGTGTTTGATTCCTGCATTTTGGGTCTCTCTTCTTAGGTGTACAAATATACATCATCATTATGTCCTCTTGGTTAACTCCTTGATTATTATTATCTCTAGTAATATCCATTGCTTTGAAATATACTTTGCTTGCTATCAAAATGGTCACTTCAGCTTTCTTCAGTAAATGTTCATGTAGGAGAAATACTCTTATTACAAAATAACTATCATCTCTGAACCCTGACCCTCACATCTAATAGTGCCCCTAATCATTGTGTCAATCAAAAGCACCACCACCAAAGTCTGAAGTGTCCTAGGGGAAGGCACGGTTATCTCTTACAAACTACTCATTTGGATCTTCTTTGATGTCTTTCAATAACATTTTATAAATTAGGCCAATAGCCCAGAATTTATTTTGATCTAAGGGAAGATAATCTCATAGAAGCTAAGCAAGAGGAAAAGGTCAGGGTTTGGCATTAGAATTGCCGTCTAGAGAAGGACATGTTCAGCCTGCAGATGTTGCCAAAGAGGTGGAGTTGGGTGGGCAGGTACTGTATGGCAAGTGCTGGTATAAATCTAGGCATGCGTCTGAATGAGAGATCCCTAATTGAGTCCCAACATTTCCCAAAAAGCAAGAAGAGACACAGAAGGGATGGTCAATTTAGAAAATTAAAAAAAAAAAAAAAAACCCTGCAGAATTGTAGACCTGGAATTTAAGGATTAATGTTCAGATTATTTTATCTCAGTGAGTTAACTGAAGTCCAGAGAGATTAAATAATTTGGCCAAATTTACTAGGCTGACTCTGAGTGGGAGATTAAACAGGCTACCATGTAAAGTTCAATCATTAACTTTTACAGCATATTCCAATTAAAAAAAATGCTAATTCCCAGATTTGGGAGGGGGTGTATCTCAGGAACTAATATACAATTTGCAATTCATACAAATTCATATAATCTCAAGAAATCAACAATGAATTATGATGCCTTTGTAGGTCTACCTGATCTGTGTTCTGTGCTGCTGTTGCAATAAGATTAAAAAAAAAAGAAAAGAAAGAAAGCAAAGCAAAGAAAAAACTTTCAGAGAAATAGTATTTCATATCTGCTCTTTTGTATCTTGCAATATCCTTTCTGGTCAAGTATCCTATCTTGGGAGCAAGTATTGATTTTTTTTTTCTAGCTACAGTACAATGCTTCACCCCTACCCACCACATTCCAACAGTTTCTAGCTTGTAAGTATAAAATGTTAAAGGCACAGTAAGTCATATAGATTCCTATACTTGTTTAGTATATTAAAAACTAGCCACACCTTAGTAATAAAATAATATTATTGACAATAATTAGTTGCAGGACAGAAGCAGCACCCTTGCTTGGCCAAGCCATTTAATGCCTTTCCACAGACAAGAAGGCAGTCTGAAGACAACAGCTGAGTTACTCACCATTTGATTCATAAAACTGGATTTTTTTTCTGCACAGATCCTGTACTCCTGAGATTCCCAAAGCTGGATTCAAGGTGGCAAATGAAGTCTACCTAGGAAGAACCCTGTATCCATGTCAGAATATCTGTTCTCTAGTCCTGAGTCTGTCACCAAGCAGTGTAATTACTGTGGACCTAACTTCAGGGGGAGCTGCAGGGGGGACTATTTTTACTCTCTAGGAGTTGGGAAAAAATACTTTCTCAAACCATCTCCAAAGCTTTTATGGGGAGCAAATATGAATACTTTCAAAGAAAGTGGGATTTGGTATTTTTTTCTTTTTTCTTGGACATGATTTTCAAAAATTTGTTTTTATTGCAGGGAGGGATATTTTACAAAAAAATTTTAGAAAAATGGCCCAATGTGTTTACATTTTTGGTAGGTCATAATTTGATAGTTAAGGTATGAATGACTTAACTCAGAAATGGTAAGATATGAACAGGTCCTTCCTAATTAAAAAGTCATTGAGTACCCTTGACCCTTCTACAGAGGACAAGGGGTTTTTCCCTTGGGAGGAAAAGGGCTTTTCCATATGGAGGTTTCCACTCTGTAGAGAACAAAAAAAAAAAAACTAATTCCCAAATGGTTTTACCTAACAATGGTGCTCATTTGCATTCCATGGGAATCTGCATTCTTGACAGCTTAGTGGGAAAAACAGCATTTACAAACAATAGGAGGTTATGAGAAAATAAGCATGTAATTCCACAGCAGCAAGATAAAACTTTTTCTGTACTGAACAGACTGCACGCAATGAAAAAAACACATTTAATCATTCAGATATCTAGTCTATATGTCAATATATATGAGGAAATCGGAAATACAGAGATAGCTTTTTTTTTTCCTCTTTTCATTCAGGGCTGTTTTCTAGAACTTTCTGTAATGATGGAACTATTCTATATCTGTGCTATCTAATAAAGGATCCACTTGTCATATGTCACTAGTGAGCACTTGAAATGTGACTACTGCAACTGAGGAACTGAACCTTTAATTTTATTAGTTGATTTACATTTAAATAGCCTCATGTGACCGGTGGCTACTGTATTGTACAGGGTGGATCTAGATATTTGTTTTTAGCCTCTATTAGAACTTCAAAGAAAGTTATTGTAAAAAAAAAAAATCCTACCTAATGGCTGATGAGACAGTTGTTACTTTCTCTCTTGCTCTTTTTTAATTTCAAATTCAGGAAACAACTATTAGAATGAACTCCTCTCTGATGTTAGTTCCATCATCTAATCCGATTATGGGAGATTAATCCCTTTGAAAGTAGCTGCTTTTATTTAGTTAATAATTATAATTTTTATTATTTTCAGTGTAAAATTATGATATTTCACTAATAAAAATAAAAGTTGGCAAAAAGCCTCCATCGCTCACAGATAATCTGATCATTAAATATTTGAGATATGCAATGGAAAATCATCCACGACTCCCACAGACAGAGGAACTACCTGTTTCTCCACATCTGATGCCTTTCAAAGCCGGCCTCTGTTCGGGATGCAATTCATCACAGTTATCCCAGGTCACCACGTGTTCCTCTGTGTCATTTCACACGGGAACACGACGTGACATGATGTAATTAAAGGAACGCAATGTGGTGGCTCCCGTTAGAAAGAAAGGACGCATTTTCCAGATCAGCTCCTAGGTCTCCACTCCAGCTGCCAGAGAGAGGCTCTGAAGCTTCTGCGATGAAAGCTGGCCGATCTCGTGTGTTCAAATGCACAAGGTCTCTACATGTCTGCCCATTTCTATTAAAAGCCAAGTCAACCACTGTCAGAGAGTGTTACAGACCTCCTCCCTCAAACTGTGATCTTGTCAGATCTCATAAGCCAAACAAGGTTGGGGCTGGGTGTGTACTTAGATAAGAGGACTATTGAGGAAAAACGAGCGTTTTCTGGTTAGCTCAGGAACCCATTCCACCTTCCCAGTCCAAATGGGATCACTTTATGACTAGCTCATCCTTGTTCCTAGTGCCTTTGTCAGTGAGCCTAGGTTGGGAACATGCTCATGCATCACACATTGCATTCTCCTTCCCAAAGTTGGGGAGAATTTTGTCTCGCTTTCCTGGCTCTGTTCCAGTTTGGCTAATTGCTTCCTCTTGCTTTAAATTCCCCCTGCAGTGTCTATTGAAGGCTGTCTTCTTCATTTATGATTCTAAACTGTTGTGCCATGTTGCTGTGTGCTGGCAAGCAGCTGTTGCTCTCCATTCCAGCTGTGGTGGAATTTTGTAGTGGCCAGAGCGAATTGTACACATGCCATACTCAATTGAGTAGAGAGAAGTCGTAAAGTCCTGGAGCTCATCCCAATGATGCATGCCATTTCAGTGAAAAATTATTCTATATAATCATATAGATGCAAATGCAGATATATACTCCCACAGTCTAGACTTGTTAACTCACTACCATCTGTCTGAGACAAATTCTCAAAAGGAAACCAGGGTGGTGAGGCAAAGCGTGGGTTGGAAGTTGTGAAATTGGAAACCCTCATTTTCATGATTCTTTATTTTTATTTTTTGCTTTAGCAGGAAGACTCTAATTTAAATCAGTCATTGAAAAAAAACTTATCCATGTCAGTTTACAAAATTTCTTTAAACACTATTTCTCTATTTCTTGATTTTAAAAAGGGGGATACAATTTTGCCACCCATGAAAATAATTTGTAATATGCTAAGGAATATTGATCATAGAATGCTTGGTTGGATACATGTATAAGGACCTGGGCAATCATCTGAAATGATTGTTTTGGATAAAGATCTTCCTTAGCTCCCTTCCCACATCCTTTTATTCCCCATTCCCACAATAATCATGAAATCTTATGATCATCAAGAGTTTCCCACTATGATGCCCCTCATTCTAACCTATACTTCCTTGCCCTCCATAGTACCTCATGCCCCTGAACAACTCATTTATCCATATCCTTTCCCTATTTTAAAAATGTCAATTTTCTCATTAATAAGTAATCTAGTTTAAGAGAAAACAGCCTGCTTAAAATACTTTCCACTAATATGAGTATCACTATGATTTTCTGTCTGTCCTGTGTTCCTTTAATCTAGTCCAACATACCCTTGCATGAGCTTTGGGAATTTTACTGCAATTTCATTGCCACTCCCTCATTTGCTCCAAATCTGTTCTCTTTCTAACCCAATCTCCACTAAACTTTGAAATCATTGAAATTTCTAACCTAATCTTTACTGAACTGAAATCCTGGTGCAATCCAGAATTGAAATTGTGCTCCAAGCAGTTTAGACTTGTGGTTTCACGTATTTGGCTTTTGAGTCTTTGGCTTCTACCTGCTGATCCTGGGCAGGGTTGACTCTTCCAGCTCTCCTCACATTAAGAAACACATCCTAGGGGCGCCTGGGTGGTGCAGTTGTTAAGCGTCTGCCTTCGGCTCAGGGCTTGATTCCAGCGTTCTGGGATCGAGCCCCACGTCAGGCTCCTCTGCTGGGAGCCTGCTTCTTCCTCTCCCACTCCCCCTGCTTGTGTTCCCTCTCTCACTGGCTGTCTCTCTTTGTCAAATAAATAAATAAAATCTTAAAAAAAAAAAAAAAAGAAACAGATTCTTGTTGTAGAAACCTGCCTTCAACATTAGCCACCTGGGCAGTGCTGCGGATAGGCTACCTCTGGCAGCCTTCTGTAGAGTGGAGGAAGGCAGCAGAGGGAGGAGGGAGGACTAGATTCAGACACGCAATTGCATTCATCTCTCCCATGCTGACTATATTAGGAAGACAAGTTTTGGATTAAAAGTCAAGAGATTGTCTTTTTTTTTTTATAAATTAATTAAATAATTAATTAATTAGTCTCAGAGAGAGAGAGATCACAAGCAGAGGGAGCAGCAGGCAGAGGGAGAAGCAGGCTCCCTGCTGAGCAAGGGGTCCGATGTGGGACCTGATCCCAGGACCCTGGGATCACAACCTGAGCCAAAGGCAGATGTTTAATAGACTGAACCACCCAGGCATCCCAAGACACCTGGTTTCTAATCCAAAAATTTTACTTATTTTTTGTGTCTTGGATAAGTGAGCCAATCTTTTTTTTTTTTTTAAGATTTATTTATCTGTGGGGAGAGGGAGGAGCAGAGGGAGAGAATCCTCAAGCAGACTCCTCGCTGAGTGGGAGTCCGATGTGGGACTTGATCCCACCACCCATTAGATCATGACCTGAGCTGAAATCAAGAGTCTGACACTCAACAGACTGAGCCACCCAGGTGCCCCAGTGAGCTGAACTCTTTAAATGAAGAAATTGTATCAGAATTAGAGACTCTAAAATTTGAAATTATTGGAGGTTATTTGATAAAAATACTCATTCCATGGAGGAATTTAGGGGCCATATCCAAGACAGATTCTTGTCCAGATGTAAACATTTATGAACACTCAGAAACTTGATTGTTTTAAAACCTGATGAGGATTAAGAGGAAAAACTTCCAGTTATAAAATAAATAAATCATGGGGATATAATTCTCTGCACAGAGAATATAGTCAGTAATATTGTAATAACTTTGTATGATGACAGATGGTAATATATAAAATATATATAAAAATATCAAATCACTATGATGTACACCTGAAACTAATAGGATATTGCATGTTAGTTACACCTCAATAAAAATTAAAAAATAATAAAACACATGGCCTATAATAAATATTGAAAAAAAGGGAAACTTGATGGTTTTGATGTTCTTGACTTTAAAGACTCTTAGTCAATTCCTTCTTTGACAGATTTCCAGGCTAAGTAGGAAACTGGCTGATACTTACGAAGCCTCTATTATTGTTAGGTTATTTGTGTATGTTATTTCACTTTACCTCACCATTATCTGCTACAATAGATGTCATTTATAGAGAGTAAAGCTGAGGCAGAGATTTTAAATAACTTGCCCATGAGACTATAGAAGTGTACACAAAGCCTTTGAATTCCAGTCTGTATGTCTGACCTCTCTCCCCACTGAGGTATGCCATACCAGCTCTGGAAGCCCCCCTCTTCCCGCGCAGGTAGGGAATCTACAAAGAACTCTGCCCTTGTTTGTACTGATACTAATTTGACAGTGTCAGTAACAAGTTGGAGAACCACAGAACTCCAGGGTTGTAAAGCCCTTTCAGAGCCATTTGGTTCGCTTCCTTATAAGATCTGCAGGATTTTTACAGTCATTCTTGTCCTTATTAATAAGGGATGTTCATCAAGCTACCTGGCCAATGTGAAAAAGCACAAGCTGCTATCATGCTCTCTGAAACGGAGGTAGAACCTTCTGCAAAATGCTTCAAATTTTTTTCTTTCTAAAAATAGAGATCATTAGAGATAAAAATAACAACTGCTAAAAAAGAAACGGTTCTGAGATTAGTGTTTCCATTTCACTCTAGAAATACGTGGGTATGAGTAATGCCAAATTGGAAAAAGAAGGTTTGAGTGTTGTGATTTGCACTGTTCTGTAATCAGGTAGCCATAGTATTATGACTTCATTAGCATTCAGTTAAACTGGAGAGGAGATAGGAGACACAATACATTGTACTTTGGGTAGGCTAAACCTAATTCTCCCAGCTCTTTCACACTGTTCAGCTTTGGTTGTTCTAAGTTGCACCCTGGTTTGGATGCCTACTTCAGGCATCAGACGAGACTCTCCCAACCCCACCTCCACTGGGAGACTATCTTAGTGTGCTCACAGTGACATTCCCTTGTTTCTCAGCCTAGTCCAGGGGACTGGGACTTCTACCTTTTCCTTTGGCCTATCAATCTTGCTGATTCTTCAAGGCCAAGTTTCTTCCATACATTCCTTTCTGACCACACCTACACAGACTGCTGTATCTTATGTTTGAAATCCTATTTAGACTTACATGAACATTTAATTTCATTGTTTTATTTCTCTGCTTTCTTGTTCCCCTTTTAACATATGATATTCAAGGGCAGCATCTATCTATGTGGCATGAGTGCTTATTACCACGGTAAACATTATCATCATGGTAAACATGTAAAAGGTACTCAATACATTGTTGCCGAATAAAAGCCACACATTTCCCTTGCATATCTGTTATCTTTTAGTGAAAACCAAGGAAAGATCTAAAATGGGAAGACATACTCGAATAGAACAGTTTCTAAACACAAACCCACTTGTTTTGTTTAATGTATGTGACATTTGACGAAATCTAGAAAAGCACTGCCCTGGTCTTTCAAGGCCGTGGTCAAGCACCTAACCAATAACTGCCCAGGTCACGGAGAGAAATGATTCCCCAGTATCTGAGTGGTATATTTCTTCCTGGATCAGGCTGTCTATTTAATCACTTTCCAACAGGCTCCTCTATTCACATGTCCACTTGATCTACATTAATTATTTTAACCGACATCCTTGTTAAGTGAAATTGTTTTTCCTAGCCAGACTATAAATAGCTTCCACCTTATTCATCATTTATCTCTTTGGAGATCACACTGGCTGCATTTATAAAGAAAGAAAGTCATGACTTGGCCAAGATACAGGAAGCAGCCCTCTCTAGGGGCAAAGGAATTTCACAGTTATTGGAGAGACACAGCTTATTTTTTTCTTGACAACACACCAGGACAGGGCATCGGTTTTCTTTTAAGTGTGAAAGATTGCTTTTTGTAGTGTTCTTTCTCTGCTGTCCAAGGAGGAGGCAAAGGAGAAACACCAGTAATAAGGGAAAGCAGAAGGAATGAGTAAAATTAATAAAGCCTCATCTTCTGTCACCTCTTCTCATTCACACACACATACAAGGTATTTCAAGGTTAAAATTATTTTAAAAGAAAAGCACAAAAAAGGAATAAGCTTACTGTGACTATATGTAAAAGGGTTAAGATT
Organism: Ursus americanus; assembly: GCF_024610735.1. Lineage (NCBI taxonomy): Eukaryota > Metazoa > Chordata > Mammalia > Carnivora > Ursidae > Ursus > Ursus americanus. The sequence continues at coordinate 32,597,552 of NC_142145.1, forward strand.
AGCTGACTTTTCAAAATCTGTAGTCTAATGAAAAAAGCAACAGCTGAAAAGGAGATAAAGTTCAGTGCAGAATATGACCAACAGATTCTAATTCATATTACTGCTTTTCTGCTGAGAGAGGAGGACCCCTTTGTATCCTTCAGGGCTTGATTATACTATAGTAACAAACAATCCCCCAATTTCAGTGGTTCAAAGAACCAAAATTTTATTTCTTGCCCATGCTATGTCTCCACCTATGGTCAGCCCGCTGTTCTGTTCATGTCATCCTCTATCAGGCATAAATGGAGATTTCACCATCATGAACATTGCTAGTCATCTGCCAGGGGACAGGTAGGTAGCAAGTTGCACACAGATTTTAAAGACTTTTGCCTGAAAGTAACATGTCACTTCTGCTAACATTTTATTAGCCAGTGAAGACACCTGGCCTGGCCTGGCTTCAGGGGCACAGGAGAGTACAGACTTGCCATGCTCCTGGAGGAGGAGTAGCAGACATGTTGGTTAAATAGCATATGTGGCTTCCATAAATCATTTTTCTAACATTTAATGAATATTAAATATTCATTTACAGTTCTTTCCGATAGTCCTTCTTCCACAGGAGAGATTATTTTATTTTATTATTATTACTTTTTTTAGGAAAATCATTTTGAAGTCCCCTCTGCTGTAACTTAGATCTCTTGGAGATGAGGGGTAGTCTCCATAAGGTTTGGGTATGGCTGCACTTGATCCAGACACCCATGAATTAAAAAGAAAAAAACAAACAAAAAAACCCCAAGTCACTTTGCATGGGCATCATATTGACTATTCAGAGACAACCAGGAAAATAAATAAATAAATAAATAAATCAATGAGGTTGTCACTTTCTCTTGTTAAAACAATTCTGCTGTCAAGTTGGTTATTTCACTGATCTTAATTAACAATTGAATTCCATGGGCCAATCTACAGTCTACTTGGTTATGTGACAATTAGCTATCATGACCATTGGGAAGATGCATTAAACAAAATAAAGAAAGCAAAAGCACTCTCTTTTGACTAAAAAGGCTTTACAGACAACATCTGTGCACTATTTCAGTTTTTCTTCTGAGTATTGCTTTTTTTCAATAAGTTTAACATTTCATTTTTGTTTTTTGCATAGGTAGGGTGGATGGAAAATTGAGTAATTTTATTCAAGGTTATGGTGTGAGTTTTATGAACTTGGAGTCAGTAGCTAGAATTACTGATTGTTACCCCCCTTCACCCTTTTATATCACTTCTACTTCTCCTTTCTTATCTCAACACTTTTTAGGCCTCAGGGTTTATTTTTCAGCTCTTTCTACCTCCTGCATCTGAAATTCCAAAGTGACACAGATCTTGGAATTTTCTCATTTATAAAAGCTCAGATTAACTATGATTTTACAAGTTTATTTCAAAGAAATGGAAGTTCCCATAATAGTCAAAATTCTTTCAGAAGCAAGCAACTGATTCCTGACTTAAACTAGGTTATATTTTTAAAAACCTATATATCGGCTATTGGTCTGTAGGAAACCACTCCCAAAATTCATTGGCTTAAAGTAACAATCATTTATTTTATTTCAAGAATCGTTGGGTCAGCTGGTCTCAGTTGAACAGCTCAGCTTAAAGCTGCAAATATAGCTGGATTTGGCTTCTTATGATGGGTTGGGCATGTGTCTGCTCCATGAATACAAATTATGAAGTGCAGGCTGAGAAGACAAGTAGCACTTTTCATGGTGATGAAAAAGGCACCAGAGAAGAAGCCCAATGGTGCAAATACATTTTAAGTCTCTTTGTATTACGATTGTTAACTTCCTATTGGCAAAGCAAGTCATGGGGAAGGACTCAACAACAAAGTAGAGGGGAAGTATACCCCTCCCACAGAGGTGGTAGAAAGGAAAGGAATACTTTTGAATAGTAATCTAAACTTGCACAATGGAAATTATATTGGTTTATGTATCTAGGAAGTCCAAGGGCAGTAAATTAGACTGTGTGCATAGAGAGATACAGATCAGAGCAAAACGTCTCTTTCTCTTTTGCTCTCTCTCCAATTCCCAGCTCTGATCGCTCAGTATGTTGGTTTTATTCTCAGGCAGATTTCCCAATCTGACTAAAAATACAGACTCTGGTAGTTTGAAGCTTATATTCTAATGTGGTATCACCCAAAGGAAAAGAGAATTTTCCTCTCCGTGAATCGATACATCAAACCTCAGAGAAGATTGTGATTGTTTAACTGATTAATTTAATGTTATTTTGACTGGTTCGTTTAATATGCCCAGCCCCATATCAATCACTAAGATTAGGGGAATAGTGTGTATGATTGATAATCCTGGGTGAACCCATGTGTTGAGAAAGTGGGGCAGGAGACTTGACAATTTCAGTAGAATCATGTGGAGTTGCGGCAAGACGGTACCATAAAGGCAAATGAGTGGTTGTTATAAGCAAAAAAAGCAATTAATAATGAGCAGGCTCAAACAAGAGATGTCCACTACAGTACTACTACATGATGAATATGCATACATATTACATAAACTAGTAATTACATGATTCCACAAGAATAAATAGATGTGGAATGGAATTTAATGAAGCTTACCCATTTGAAAAAATTCAGATTGACCCTTTACATGAGTTTTCAGAAAGGGAGACCATTCCTTGAGCCCCGAGTGCAAACGTATCTTTTTATTTAAGATTCAATGTAAAAAGTAATTATTTTTACTTTATCATTAGATATTTATAGGAATAAAATCTATATCTTAGTTAAGATGTTTGTAATGAGATTCTGATATAATTCTAGAGTTGCCAGAGAACTTAGGCATTACAGAATGAATATAGCACATTCATTTAAAGATAAGGAAAGGGAGGCATCAAGATAAAAAGTAATTTTGTCAAAGCCATAGCTAGATATTGACAGGGCCCAGCCAGATCAGACTATGTAAGTTAAAATAAACAAGCAAAAATACTAATCTGGGATTAGATTCAACCAGACCCATTGCCTAAATAGATCAAAATAACAGTGGAATGGGAAGTCTCCTCTTCATTCCTTAATTTATAGACACAAACCATCCCTTCTAGACCTCATTTCAATGAGAGAAGACTGGAAGATCTAGTTATACCAATTTTCCACAATTCAGACATTGGCAGGAATGTTGAAATGCATACCCTGTTACCCCATGCCCAGAGTTACAAACAATTACAGGCTCTCCAAATTCCATCACAAGTATCTAGCCAAAGCCAAGCATTTGGTTGGCCTTTGACAAAGTTAACTTCAATTTTTAATTTCCTGATTTTGTTCCTGTAGGATATTTTGGGATAGTAGATTACCGAAAGATGCACAAAATAAGAAGGTCAGAGTGAAGAACAATGAAGCTCAAAGAAATAGTACATGTGTTTATGAGTGAGGAAATAACATTGGCAGCCATTACAACAGTAACTGTTTCCTCTCTGGGAGGGCAAGTGTAACACCATATGTACTGTGTTCAGATGCCCACCTGACAACTTTTAGAGGAGAAGAGGGAAAACAAAGACTTTTAGTTCTGTTAGAGTGTTAGCTGAATTGTGTTCTATTCTTTCTCACTTTGGCCAGAGCCAATTTAAGCAGATCTTCATTTTCTTCTCATGCTCCATTTCCACCAAATGTCTTTTCAGTTCAGATAAAGCCTCTCTCAGCCAGACTTTACTTCTGTCTTGCACTGGCATAATTACAGAAAATTGCACTGTTTGCTCAATTTTTGCAAATTGAGCTAATGCAAAACTATGTAAATTATTTACCAAAAAGGAGCAAAATCAAACAAGTAAATGGGTTTGTGCTGCACATTAAGGGAGCAGAGTGGCACTGCCGGCATCTTGGTTACAGAGCCAGCTTGATTAACTCAGCCCAGGGCTACACAGTAAGACCGCCTCTGCTTGGCCCCAGTGAGCATTAGAAGGGGTGTTCCTCACCCCACTCTCCAAAACCCTAATCAAAATTTTTCCAACTTTCTGAGTCTGCTGGAGGATTGGGAGAGGTCAATATTTTATAGTCTGATTAAAGCAATGGTCTCTGCCTACTATTGCTTCTCTTCTTCATTTTTTTCTTTCCCTTCTTTACACTGCCTTTTTATCCTTCCCTCCCATCTTCATCATAAAGAAGTTGGTATTCTGGAATAATGATAAATTAACAGTGCAACTTTTAATTCGTTTTTTTTTTTCTTTGCTTCTTCTTCTCTAGGTCCTTTGCTTACCCCACACTTACTTAAGATTTTGTGTTTTCCATTTTCTCTTTCTGTCCCCAAACACTTTCCCCAAACAATTTCATTGATGGTCACAGTTTCAACTTTCATCTCCAAGGAGACAATGAACCACTTTTAGAACATGCTACACTTTGATTAATTTTCTGCATCCCATTCTCCCTTTCAGTTGGCCTACTGAGTTGAATATTACTGTCCAACAATCTACAAACTTCAAATTTCTTCCTGTTTTGTAGTTCTTTCCTTTTTTTTTTAAAGATTTTATTTATTTATTTGACAGGGAGAGAGACAGCCAGCGAGAGAGGGAACACAGCAGGGGAGTGGGAGAGGAAGAAGCAGGCTCCCAGTGGAGGAGCCCAATGTGGGACTCGATCCCCGAATGCCGGGATCACGCCCTGAGCCGAAGGCAGATGCTTAATGACTGCGCTACCCAGGCGCCCCTGTAGTTATTTCTTAATAGAAGCACCATTCTCTTAGTTATATCAGCTCATAATCTCAGAATCATATTTGATTCTTTCTTCTCTTTTGTCAAGTTAAATCAATGCCATTTAAAAGTTCTCTTCCTTTATAATTTTTTTTGTTTATATCCAGTATTATTTGATTCCCTTGTTGTGCTACTGATGCAAACTCTGAGTATTCCTGTCTGCCATCAACTTTGACTGATCTCCCCTACATTGTGCTCATTGCCTAGTCCCCCCGTTATCCTTTAAGGGGACAATTCTCTAACATGAGACTCCACCATCCACTTGGTCAGTGCTGATATGCAACAGATCCAAGAGGCTATACTGTTAGAAAGGGTAGAGCCTAATTTGGGTACACCTCTAACTAATTTAAGAAAACTATGTCATGAATTATGGGCTGACCTCACATTTAGATCAATTTTATCTTTCCTACCTTTACTTTATTGTTTAAATTTTGTCCATTCTCTCTTTTATTTAATCACTCTTTATTTAATCACATTTAAGTTATAAATCCAGATGCTTTGGTCATCTAATGCCTTATAATGGACCATGCCAAAGATTGTGGCATGAACCAAAAATAGTCATTTAATGTTATCTCTAACAATTTTGGGGATTGACTCACTGGGATCAATTAGACAGTTATTATCTCAGGCAGTTGTCATCAGACACTGGCTGGGGCCAGAGTCCTCTCCAAGTCTTCTTCACTCATAAAAATTGGTATGTGAGCTGGGAAGACCCAGATGGCAGGCAGAAGAACATATGGAGATCCTCAGGTATCTCTCCTTATTGCTATGTAGTCTCACTAGCCTGGCAGATTCAGAACAACTGGACCTCTTACAGAGTGGCTCTGTAAAATCTTTAGCACCTTTTATGACCAAAACTGGAAGTCACAGAGCATAACTTGTTCACCATCCTATTAGTTGAGGTTGTCACAAAAAGCTGACTCTGTTTCAAGGGGAAGAGATGTAGATTCCACCTCTTGGTGGGAGAGTGGCAAGGTTCCAGAAGACTGTGTATAATGTAAGATGTTACTGCATTCATTGTTGGAAAATACAACCTTTCATACTTTCATATTAAAATATAAGTAAAAATATTAAAAACATTATTTTCTTGCCACTTCTAGTGTTTGATACTGGAACAAGCTGAACCAGCCTACTACAGATTACTCTTCCTATAGCATAACACTTATCCTATAACACTCTTCCAATGGACAACCATTCCCACTTTCATGTTATGCTACTTTGTGTCCTGTTATAAAAAGTTCTCTGTGGTCAAAAATTGCTAAAACATTCAAATAAGTTTCTATATTACAGAACTTGTAAAGATATATTGCAAATCTTTAAGATGGACATAAGTCATATACAATATTCTCACAGAAGTCTACAGTACCCATTTCAGAGTCCCTATAAACTTGTATTCTGTTTGATGCACTGCGGAAAGCATTAGTCTACACAACAGTGTCATAGCTCCATATGTACAGGATAGTCATATAATCTGTTCATGATAGTCATAAAAAAGATACTTTTGAGAGACAGAAGGTTGCCGTTAATAATAATAGACACTAACTGTTCCAGACATCCCAGGATAAATGCCACTCTACCAATGTGGCATTACAGACTCTACATGCTGGGTCCTAAGATAGCTTCACAATCTCATTTCCCTGTACTTAGCAGCACATTCTCATTCTCCTGCTGCCCATAGAATATTGGACATAGTGCATTCTTTCTACTCTCTATGTCTATGTATTTGCTCATCTCTGCAATGCTCCCATTCCCAACAGAAAACTTTTCAAGTCCTCCAGTGAAAGGTGTTACCCTCTTCAATGAATCTTCATAGCACTTCCCCAGGGCAAACTCTGTTCTAGCTTATATTACAGCCACCTATATCCATGACTCCTCTTCCTTTTATATTGTGAGATGAATGAATATTGGGTTAATGTTTTATTGTTTGAATTGATGGACATCAAACCATATCATATCTTAACTACAAACAGATGTGTATTTCTATTGTACTGAAATGTTAGAGTGGAAGTCATTTTTACTCAAATATCATTAATTAAGAATGGTTTGGAGGACTAACATAACCGCTTTTCCTAGCACTGAGTGTCAATGTAGATTTGAAAGAAGGCATTGCCCAAATATTGACAGGGAGGGGAGACCCACACAAGTGATATGAGTTCAAATATGTACGAATGTTCAAAGCAACCAATTAGTGCTATCAAAATCTATTAACATTATTGACATTATGACTATTTATGTAAAAATCTATAAAAATATGTTGTCATTATTATAGTCCTGATTTTCAGGAAAGGTAAGGGAGATTAGAAGTGATTGACTAGAAAATTTAGAAATGGGATGGGAAAGAGAGGATGGACTACCATTAGATAGCACTTTCATTTCTAAGCTCTCCTTACTGTCTTAATCATACTGCTTTCCATTAAAAAGAAACACTTCATTTTTATTTGAAAAGGAGAAAAAAGGCTGACATACACCCTATGTTCAAGGTAAATCATAAGAAAACTAGAGCGTAGGAACACTTAATGTTTACCTATTTTTATATATTCTCACAATGCATTGGGATGATTAATCAGTTCAGTTTGCACATGGCTCACAAATTTATATTCAGAATCTTGGGTGTATCTCAAAACCCCAAGTGGAAGATCCTACCTTTGAAAAAGAGTAACAAAAATGGAGAGATCTGAGTTGTAGGAATGCCAGTGGAGAAGATAAGAGAGGATTCAAGGAAGCGATAGATGCTAGTGAAAGAGGAAAGAAGGACCTATATAATTAAGTTGATCTGAAGGCAGCAAAGATAGTGTGGTGGGGAGTCTAGTCATTTGAGCGTAACAAATACACACATGAGCAAAGAGGAGAGAGCCTTGAAGTCAAAGGAAAGAAGTTTACATTTAAAAAAAAAGTGATACAAGGGATTTAGCTTGAGGGAAAGAATGACCTGATTATTGGAGAGCTGGGAGAGTTACATTGTCAGAAGCATTCTGAACTAAGTACAAACAAAATCTATGAGGAAAATTTGTCACTGAAGTCTATGTATAAGGGACATTAAGCAACACTACAAATGATATCTTTAATAGCTCTATTTATAGGCAAAAGTTGGTAGAAAATTCACATATATGATTGGTTAGATAAAGGTCAAGAGGTAATTGTAAAAGTAGAAATCTATTCAGACAAATCTATAGTAAGAATAAATGATTGCAGACGCTAGAAAATCTATTATAATCTTTAAATTCCCACGTATTTTTTATCCAGTTGTCCAGGTTCTACCCCTAATTTGATATAGGTCATCCTAGATACTGATTCATCAATTTAATAGGAAGGTCTAGCACTCAAGGTTCACAAAGTTTTTCAAACTCTACAAGCTGACTCTTCTCTCCACCTGTCTTATCACCCACACTCCCTACCTCAGCAAGTTCATCCATTGCTACTACTGGAACTACCAATGAGAAGATAACTCACAAATAAACACATTCAGGTTAGATTTCTCTGACTTTTACATGTATTTAGCCTTCTGCTCATCTGACATCTCCTCCTAAATATTTCAAAGATAATTTAATCTCAGTATTGTTAAAACTAAATATAATCCTTGCACATGTTTCTTATCTTTGCAAACAGCCCCACCATACATGTATCCAATTTATACAATCTGGAAACTAGGGATCACTCTGACACTAAGGGTGCATGTTTGATTCCAAGCTTTATCATATCATTGTGTAAATATCATTTCATCCCATCTATTTCTCTTCATATCTTTTTCTAATACATTTCATTGGAGTTCCCCAAAAAGAAACTCAATAATTAATTACCTTTCTATACTATCATTATACCTATTGGGATGATATTTATATTCATGTGGGCTATCATGTACCTTTTGATTCACTAATTGACATATTTATCCATCTAACAGGTGGACAACAGTCCTACTGCCACCTTTTCTTTCTAGGATTTTTAGATTAGACACTTTATTGATCTATCCTTATCTCTCCACTTCTCTACTTACAAAATCTCTTTTCCATATTCTAACCTGTGTTATTTTCAAAATCCAAAACTGAATCATATCCCTTTGCAGCTTAAAATTATCCAAATTTCATTATTCTTAAACTTTATTTGATATTTCTTAACTTGGCCTTCAAGATCTGATATAATCTAATCCCTACCTACGTCTTCAGCTTTATCTTATTCTATATCACTCTTTTGGTTTTAGTCACTCCATCCTTCTCTTTGCTCCTTTCAGACTCCATGGTCAAACCTCCCTTGCATTTTGGTCACATGGCACTTATTCTATCTCTAACATGAAATGTTTTTCCCTATCATCACTTATTACTCTCATCGCTCAGGAGGCATTTCTTCAGAAGAGGTCCTTAACCTCCCTCCCTGACTGGGGCAAATAATCCTGCTACTCATGAAACCATGTACATCAACTTAGAGTATTCTCATTGTTAGTTTTACATTGGTTTGTGTGGTTGAAAATGTTTGTCTCTTTTATTAGCCTAAGTGTTCTATGAGGTCACGGGTTCCATTTGCTTTCATTCATCATTGTATTTCCAGTATTTTGGAATATACTTGGTAATATTAAGCACTCAACGAAGACCTGTTAGAAGACATACCAATAGGTATGATGATAGTATAGAAAGGTAATTAATTATTGAGTATCTTTTTGGTGAACTTCAGTGAAATGTATTAGGCCAGTGAGGATCTTCCTGATGGCTACGGCTGGTATGTAGTCAAAGTGCTTAGACTGTTTTTAGTTTGTATATGAAAACTTAGAGTAAGGAGGCAATACAAGAAAGAAATACAGCAGGCTAGAGCCAGTTGGCAGTAGTGAGGGAAGGAATGATTGCCAACAATTGCACTTTTCAGTGAGACAAGAATGTGATACAAACGATTAAAACCTCAGGGATCACACATCAAGTCAATGCACTTGCCAAGCGGCAATCAAATCTTCATCCAATGTACCAGAAAAACCATTGGCATAAAACCAGAGCCAATTTGTATGTAGTTATGAAGTGTCCCAGTTGTTATCAACTTTAGGAGATGATACTTCATCTGCCTATTGTCCTAGAAAGATTGTTCCAGAGGAGCTCCAAACAAAAGACTCTGCCATCAGTCCTGAGATAGATAAACCGTACATAGATTAGGGATTTCAGAACACAGACACCACTGAACTCTCATAAATCCCAGTTTTGTGTTAGGCACTGAACTATCTTCTGGGGTGCATGTGTGTGTGTGTGTGTGTGTGTGTGTGCACGCGCTTGTGTGTAAGGGACATTGAAGTCTTCGTCTTCAAAGAGTTTATTTTAGTTTCCCATTCAACTGTCTTGGCCTCCTTCTGCAACTTGAAGTTGACTAGTAAATTTACAAAGGGTTTACAGTGCACCATGCATTGTGGTATATATTTTGTGTACATTACTTAATTTAACCTTCATAACAAAGCCATGCTATGGATTTCTATTACTATCTCTTTTTAGAAGATTAGGAAACTGAGGCATAGGGAAGTTACAAAACTTGTCTCAGATGGGAATTGAACGCAGGCTGTGTTATGGTAAAGACTGTGTGTTAATTCCAACCTCTTTGCCAACTGCAAATATGAGCTATACTATATATTTAGTTGAACACTTGGGGATATAATCTTAAAGCAGCAGTGTCTTTATACATTAATTCAATTACGTGATCAAAGAAAAGGAGACTAAACATTTGAGTCTTAAATGTTTGTGTATGTCGATTTCCATAAACACAAGTAAAACAAATGCAAAACCTTAGCTATCCATACTGTTTTGTCAATAGTGGAAGCTTAGGTGGAATTATTCACATAGTTCCCTTACTTGGCGTTTTAACTTGGCAAACATACATGCAATTTGAGTCTGTCTCTGAAGAAGAAACTAAACTATAGTGTAGTTGATAAATTGTGCCCAAGCATGCCAGGTTAATCCCTCCTGGACTATTGTGATTTGAAAGAAAAAAGCAGCATGCTAGTCACCACATGATGATGGGACTGGAAAAGATGCAGTACCTTATTATTAAACTTGTAATAATATACCAACAATGTGGAGCTAGAGGAACAGTAATGATAAAATTAGCCCAGACCAGGATGATTCTGGATATATGTTTTTTATCCAGAGAAGTCTCGAAACTCTATAAGGTCATCATGTTTCTTGGTAACAGGGCTATGGTACTAGAGGTCTGGATGAGCCTCTAACCTCTGTATCCAGGGTTTCCAGTGAGGAGTTAGAAAAGGCCAGGAGAGCATGCTCACTGAATTATCATGACATCACCAACATCACCACCACCACCACCACCACCATCATCATCATCATCATCATCATCATTCTGCTTTATACAATTTATTATCCTTTACTAAACATGTATCCATTTGACTCAATTAAGTAAACTGTAGCTAATATAATATCTATGGGTCCTGAGTGCCCATTCACTAGAATCCATGTTTAATGGAATCCGTTTACTTCTTTTGGTCCTCATCATTCATGGATTCCATCACCTCATAAGCCTTAAATCTGGACAATGAGTAAAGCACCTGATAGTGAAACAACATAATTGTTACATAGTGGCTGTAGGTATGAATTTTAAAAGAATATTTTTGTCTCTCCTCACCTCACGCCACTTTAGTTGTCCCATTCCCTTAATGGCACACAGCCCATAATGCATTTTTCTTTGCGAAACAGAAGTAATTCCCATGATTTATACTGATATCTGTATAATGAGGATTGAAGTCAGCATGTGTCCACGCCTGCAATGTTTGCATTTTATACATTATTTTTCAGTTTCAGGGAAAAAATATTATAGACTGTTAAAGGAACATCAGACATCTGTAAGGAGATAGGTACTCTGCGTGTTTACGGAGGGGGGCTAGTGAAAGGGCTTCCAGTGTCTCTGAATCACACAGCAGAAAGGCCCACTTGCCTGCCAATGAGGGACTAGCTGGCACTGTGGAGGGGGGACAGGCAGACAGATAAAGTGGCTCTCATTCAATGCACTTGTACCTAAGCCTCCAAATGGCACCCACAACATCCTTTCCATACAACAGGCTCCCTTGACATTACAGGAAATATCACCAATACCAGCCTGCCATATGGGCTTCTCCAGGCAGGGCATCTGCTGTGTGCTGTGGCGGCACATGGTAGAGACGAGAAAGGTTTAACATTTTTCATTAGTGTATGCCATAGACAGTTGAACTCCATTATAATGTCTGCAGGAAGAATCTGATCCATTCCATTATCACAGTGACAAAGAGAAAGGATGGCTTGCGATTTCAGAAAGGTCACAGTGAACTGGTGTTCAGCTGTAAGCACTCAAGGTATGATGATAATAATGGGAGACAGGGTTTAAAAGATGAAGTTTACAGTCAGACAAAAATTAACATTTAAAAGGAAACCCTTATCTAGGAGATATTCCTATTCTTCTCTATTTCTGTCTCCTAGAAATTGCTGGTTATTAGTGTATTTATATATAAATACATTCTTTCTCCTTCAAAAATTCGTATCTGCTTTCTGATTATTCCCATACTGAAGTGATAGAAGAAGATGCCTGTTGCTATGGGAGTGACTGTGATGTCATAAATGGAAGATAATTGTTTCATTGTGTGATTAAACAAAAGAAGGAAATGAATTGGGAAAGGAAAAGCAGGTGATTTATCTGCATTTCTGGCTATAGGTAGCCAATTGTTATTAATTCTCTTAGCAATCTTGGGAATTACATTAATCATTAGGGAACTCCTGGGACACAAAGGTGGTTTGGGTGTGACGTGTAATTGCACTAGAATTCACATTTTACAGTGACATGTCTAAAATGGTGACTAAAAATTAAGTGTATATTTTAGAACATTATCTGCCGTATTGATAAGAAGAATCTGACAACTGGCTGCCCCTTGCTGAAAGCCTCTCTAATTAATGAAAATGTCTTTGACACTTGTTTACCTTCTACCCACCCACCCATTCTTTTTTTTTTTTTTGACACAGTTTCTATTATTCCAAAAAAGGAAAACAAAAAAACCCTGATCATATGAATTCATTATTCATAAGTAACTTTCCTTTATTACACGGATTGTAGGAAATGAGAATTCAGAGCTACTGGGAGCATTTTTGTCCCTTTCTTCACTCCCTGCCTTCCCATCCTTGCCATTTTTTTTGGGGGGGGGGTCATCTTTTTAATTTAATATTCAGGATATCCTGTTTCAATTGAATCTAGTTCAAGTATCCCAGATTCTACAGCTTCTTTTGCAATCAAATTAAACCTTATATTGAACATTCTACCCTAAGTCTCTCAGTATCGACCCTAATGCTACCAGCCTATCAGACCAGGACCCAGCTTATCCTAGTTCACCATGACCAAGAGTGGTAGGCTGGGCACTAGGACCTGACAGACATAAAACAATGCCATCTCTCTTTTGTCCCATACACCTACTAAGTTCTTGATATTACAATCTTTGTCACCTGCTCCTATAACCAGATGACTTCCCAGATGATCTAATGTTACTTTTGCTAACTTAATTGCCCAATCCCAAGATATTCCTTAGTACTTATTGCTCTGGACCAGTACTTGATAATATGGACAGTTTCTCCCTTTTCACTTTTTTTTTTCTCCCTTGGATTTTGTTTACCAGTCTCCTGTTTTTACCCTTCTAACCATCCCTTCATTCCTTCTCTCAGCATTCTCTTACTCTCCTTATACTCAAATTGTATGCAGGACTTTAATTCCTTCCACGGCCTTTTTTCTCTTCTCACTTCAGACATTTCACCTAGGAAATGACATTTATATGGTGTACACCCATGACTGATTCCCACTTCTATGTATTTGCTCAAATTATGCAGATACTCAAATCAATGTCTCCAGCTCAGATCTCATACCTAAACTGACTTTAGATTAGCTATCACTACTCAACTGTCCCATAGGTAGTTCCTGTGCAATTTAACTAAAAACACAAATTAATTGAGTAACAGACTGACCCTCCCCATGTACAAAACTTCCTTGCCTTAGTAATTTCCTGTTTTAGTCCACGGCCAAATCATACAGAGATCTCCAACATTCAATTAATTTCAGAACCCTTGGATTCTGTATTTCCAATATCCCTCCCTCCTTTCTTCATTCATATAACAAAACCTAATTCAAATTCTTATCATCCCTCATGCTGTTTGGTTTTCTAACTCAAATTCTTGTCTTTAGCCTCCCCCCTTCTCAATCATCAATAGCTCTTCACATCACTGTAAGTTTCTTCTTTCTCAAACACAAATATAACCACTTTATTAATTCTTCACAAATCATCTAAAGGTTAACCAAACTGGGCAATTTAGCAATATGTGTTAAAAGCCTTAAAATTTGTTTTAGCAAACTGAGGGCTTCAGAGGGGCGGGGGGTGGGGGAATGGGATAGGCTGGTGATGGGTAGTAAGAAGGGCACATATTGCATGGTGCACTGGGTGTTATATGCAACTAATGAATCATCGAACTTTACATCAAAAACCAGGGATGTACTGTATGGTGACTAACATAATATAATAAAAATATGCATTTGGAAAAATCCCATTAGGAATAATTGGACGTGTTAACAATTATGTACACAGAAAAGTGACCACCAAAATATTGTTAAAAGTATCAAAAATTAATCCCAAGTCAAGACTGATAAATTAGGTATGTCAGCTCTGTATAATGGGATACAGTACGAATAACTAAGATTTTTAAAAATAAATCCATGTGGGCTTTTTTTTTTCCCACAAGTAACATTCAAAATATATCTTTAATGTAAAAATCTAATTATGGAAAATTCAGGTCTGGTCAAGATGGAGTAAACAGGGATAAGATTTGCCCTCTTACCTGAAACAGTTACAAATTCAGACAAAGAATATGACAAAGAACAGTGATCCATGAGGAACAAGGAACAAATGAAGTGAGCCCTATTAACTGTCTCAGCTTGCTGCCTGAAAAAATTTTCCAGGTTTGGGCATAAGAAAAATGAACCCTGTTGGAGCTCTGAAATTTTCCTAAGTGAATGATACAAAGCTGGGAATGTAAGGAGGCCAAGACAGGTAGATTTTATAGGACAGTATACTAGAGAGAAGGAAGATGCATAGAGAAAACTGAAGTTCTGCAGAGGGTTATTATCATGTTTTCAGCTGAGAAGTGAAACTACATACGAGGAAACTAACAGAGACTGAGAAAAGAGATACTCAAAAGGATTTTAGCAAACAACACTCAAAACTTTTGTAGGACAGGAAACTGTTCCTATTATAACCAGCCAGAATAGAAAATCTCATAATTCAGGGACAATGGTGGTGTGATGAGAAAGGATTTGGCTCAATAAAGGTCTAGAATAAATATTGCTCTTGTTCCACCACCAAAGCTTAAAAAATTTCAATTAAATTGCTTAAAACCAGTGATAAAAAAGAAAAGGCAGTCAGAAGAAAATGACACATTACACATAAAAGAATAAAGAAAACGAAGACAGAAAACTTCTGTTTGGAAGCAACTCAAGCCAAAAAAACCAGTAGAGCAACATTTCAACAATACCAAATGAAAAACTGCAGTCTAGAATTCCATACCGAGTAAAAATATCTTTCAAAAACGATAGTGGAGTCCATTTCAGAAATTCAAACATTGAGAGAATTCACCAGCAGACCTGCACTTCAAAAAATATTAAAGAAATTCCTTCAGACAGGGAAGATAATACTAGAAAGAAATCTGGATATGCCAAAAATAATGACGAGCACTGAAAATGTTAACTGCATGAATAAATATAAAAAATAATTGACTATCTAAAATAAAAATAACAAAATGCATTGTGTAATCTATAACATATGCAGAAATAAAATGTGTAACAATAAGAATCCAAAGCCTGGAAAAAGGAAAAAGGAACCACAAAAATAATCCCCACAAAATTATAGCTAATGAGCTGATGGAAAACATAAAATGGAATCCGTAAAATGGAATCCAATGGGAGGCAGGAAAAGAGAAGAAAAGGAATCAAAGAGAAATACACCACAACAAAAGCATATAGCAAAAGGACTGGTTTAAATGAAACCAGATCACTAATAACATTAACTATAAATAGGCTAAACATCTAAATTAAATGGATGAGACTGTAGTATTGAATAAAAAAAGTAGACTGAACTTCATGCTACTTAGAAGAAAGACACTTTCAATAAAAGAACTGAAATAACTCAAAAGGTTAGAAATAGATGTATCATGATAAGGGTAACTACAAAGAATCTAGGCAGGCAATACTGACATTTTATATTGTATTTCACAAATATTCTCTAATAATTTAAAAATATGTTTATTTTATTAGAATGTTTGCTTCCCTTTCTCTTGAAATTATACTGTGCTTATCTAGAGGTCATAGTACCAAAGAGAAGAATGCTTCTCTCAGAGCACAAAATAATGGTTCTGTTGAGCTGAAAGTTGAGACCGGGACCTGGTCACTTTGGGCTCCTCGTGCCTGTGAATCACTCGGCAAAGAAGGGAGTTACTATATTGGCAGGAGTAATTGGTCCTATTATCAGAGGGAAATTGGGTTGCCACTACAAAACAGAGGTAAGGAATATTATGTCTGGAATACAGGAGATTCTTCAGGTGCCTTTTAGTACTACCACATCTTACAATGAAAGGCGCTGGAAAACTGCATTAACTTAATTAAGGCAGGGCTTCTAATGGTCCAGCCTCTTCAAGAATGAAGGTTTTACTAACTCCACCAGCAAACAAGCAGCTATAAGCATGTGACCATATGTAGAAGTGAAAACTACAATGGTTATGAGTATTTCTTATTTTGTTATAAATATGATTATATATATTAAGCAAAAGTTTTTCTCTTATCCTCTTATCAAGTAATATAAGGTATATAAATAGTTAACTCTACATCACAGTATTGAAATTACAGCATATTGAAGAGAATAGGAAACATCACTCAAGAACTTTCTGTCTTCTTCTGGGAAAAGTGGTTAGTGTGTTTTCAATGTACATAGGGGAATAGCATCATGTTATGATGAAATATGATTTTGTTATTGTCTTTATTTAGAGTTTAAATATGGTTTAAGAAGATGTGCATGAGAACCAAGTTGACAAGAAGTGGATTATGATAGTTTTATGTATCAAATTAGCTATAGTCCCCAGTTCATTCAATCAGACACTAAACTTGGTGTTGCTGTGAAGGTATCCTTGTAAGTATGATTAGTATTTATAATCAGTTGACTTTAAAGGAGGTTATCCTATATAATCTGAGTGGGCCTTATGAGTAAAATCTTTCCCTGGAAAAGAAGAAATTCTACCTGTGAAATGCAGCTTCTGCTCATGCCCTAGAGTTCAAGTCTGCCGTTCCTAATGGCCTGCCATTTAGGACTTTGGACTTACCTAGCCAGCTCTCACAATTACATAATGCAATTCCTTGCAATAAATCTCTTTTCATATCCTACTGGTTCTATTTCTCTGGTTGAACCCTAACTGATATGTACTAGAATTTTAGTGGTGGTTTTCTCTAAATAACCAGAATTTCTGTATTTTTCCTTTTTTTCCCCATTTTGAATACAAATTGCAAAATGATTGTTTCTTTTTAAAGGAAGACATGATTGTTATCTTCTATTAAGTTTTTTATTTTAAATTCGCTACTCCAGTATCCTCTACTTTTTCTTTATGCCTTTGAATTGTGTGCTTGCTATTGTTGTTCTTTTCACTGTGTATTTAAATTATTTTTGCCTATATTTTTCTCTTACTATTTTGTTTGCTCTCATGCAAGAGTACACTTAACAAAAGTATGAATCCAATAATATTATATTGAATTGAAATTTTATTAATAAGATTATAGCACATGTTCCCATTTTGACATCTGAGATCATGCCTGGAGATGTCCATAACTCATCATGCATATCTTTCAGTCAGAGACATCAGCCCATTTCCTGAGCACTATTTCTGTTTATGGGATTGTAGTATACAGTCTACATGAGGTCTTACTGGTCTATTTCATGCATGACACTTAAAGGAGAAAATATGTGCTCCATAGTAGACAAAATGCTGAAAAAAATCTTTGAGAAAGAAAGTGAGAGGGAGATAGGGCACACAGAGTTCAATTTTTTCATCAACCTGCTACACCCTTGTTAGTCATGACCCAAACAAAAGCAGATGTTCCATCTCTCTTCTGGAGTTGCTGTGTGTCAGCTCTTTGATATCAAGATACTAGTTATTTACCCCAACAGACAGAAGCATTAAGGACAACAATTAGAGCAGGTGTTGTGAATAATCAGTCTAATTATTACGGTGTGAAATGGGGGAGCTTGACATCCTGGCAACGCCTTTATGCTTAGAGATTTTGGTTGCTTATCTCTAAGTGTAGCACTTGCCTAGTCAAAATCAACTTCTTTTTTCTCAATTTTTATTGCTTGTAGTAGTTTGTAAACCCACTCTGAAACACTTAACATTCACATCCACACACAGGTTAGTGCACACACATACATATATGTCACATGGCATGTTCCAATATAAAACACTGAATTTGAAGGTCCATTCTTTATTTGGATTTGGTCAATTCATCTTTTTAGCCAGGTAACAAGATCTTCTTTTCAGCCTAAATATATTCAGAGAAAATTAAGAATGGGGATTAACCTTGATGCAGGTTAATTAACATTAGAATCATCTGGGGACTTTGAAAAACTAGCTTTGCCTGGATCCCACATCTGAATATGAGACTTAGGCATGATGAGCATAGGCCATTCAGATTATGAACTATATCTCCTTTCCCTTTGGTCCTGGTGCTAATTTTGGGTGCTTCTCAGTCTCTCCTCTCTAAGTTAAGGCCCTGAATAATGCTGAATATGGGAAAGAATTCGTTTTTACAAAGGTTAACTGGATGTTTCAGAGCTCTAAAAGAATAATAACAACAAAACGGACATATAGGACATGGGAAAGAAAATACAACATGGGACTTCTCTGGTAATTTTGATGGGAAATATACTTGAGAAGACTTGATGGCATGAGTCTTCGACAGGCACCAAAAGACAGATATGCTACTTTCAATAAAAATATGATTATTAAGAAAAAGAGTGTCATTAATGTAGGTCAAGAAGATACAGATAAGCATGAATAGTCATGTACTGGAAGGTAAAGATAATTGAAGCACATGAATGTAGGTAATGAAAAAAGGAACAGACATGCTATTATGAGAGTGTGCCATTGGCTGTCCAGCCAGATAGAAGAGATGAATATTGCATTTTTCATAACAATTTCAAACTGGCAATACAAAGTATGATTGCAGAACATTAGTTCCTGGCTTCCTCTTTCAGTTAATAATTGAAGGTCAGACAACTGCTGATATTTTCTCTCATGATTTTATCTGTAGAATGTAGATGAGTTTTAGAATATTCCCATTGGACCATACTAGATCCTAACTTTTATACCTACCCTATTCCCAATGCCAAGATTAATACTGACATGAAGCAGGATGTAGTCAAGCCCTTTTAGAAATCCTTAAGTCCATCCTGATGGTAGGATCCTGTTTTCTGTCGACAAATATCCCCGATAATCCTGAGTGTTTGTCTGCTTGTATTTATTTATTTCCCCAATTATGTGTTTCTTTCCACTTTTGGGTAATATTCTTCTTCTCAATATACCTCTTTTGTTGTACCTGCCTTCCTCAGCGCAGAAGTTATTAAATCTAGGTGGTGAAATATTCTGTTATGATCTTCTCTATTTGTATATTAAAATGCCACCAATCTTTTTTCCATCCATGCCTCCCACAGTACCCAGAGGTACAACCTATTTTCTAGTATTGGCCCTTTCCTCTTTGCTGACCCAGCTAAGTCAGAAATCAGGTAAATTCTATATTTAATCATGAGAAGAAAAGGAATGAGCTTTTGAAGGGGATCCACTTTTATCTTTTGCATAGGTTAGGAAGAGACCAACCAGGATGGCGAGATAGTTTAATGTCAAGTCAAATAGAAATAATACAAAAAATCAAGGATAGTGCTTAATCTAAAATAAGGAAATTCCATATCTCTCCAAAAAAGTGTTTGGCTTCAAGAATGAAAATAAAAGAAGCATATTTGTCTCAATCCAAATACAGACACCAGAAAGACAAACTGGGACTACACAATGAAGTAGCTTGCAGGATAATACCCTGAAAAATGTAATCATGCATAAATCATGCACAAAGTAGAAACCACAAATTCTGTATTTGGCAAGACTTCGATTCCTTTGCATAATTCTTTCATTTTCATCTTGCTACTTCCATTCTCCTCTCATAGAAATAGCTACATAAAACAAAGACATAAACTGTGTGCAATTAAAATGGTAAAATAGCTGAAAGGAATGTATTGATAATTATGTTAAAATCTATACCGTAAGGATTCTTGCATTGTTAGGCATCTAATTTGTCATCTGTTGACATCAGCATCTCAGTTCTCCCAAAATTTCTGAGGCTTTGTTTTAGGCAACTTCTTACAGAGTGAGCAAACTTTGTGTACCATTGATTTGACAGAAGTATAACTATATCCTACAGAAAGAGACTTAAGTAAACCTCCAGCAGTCATACAGACTTCCAGGAAGACACGACAATCATGGAAAGACAGAGCTGGGGACACAGATTCCCTAGCCTGAAGCAGGTACTAAAATGCTACTCTCACTTGCGAGGAGAGTGGACGAAGGAAGGACATTTAGAGCAGTTCTTGTGTATGGAGTTCTGTTTTATCTTCATAACACTGGGTGAAGTAAGTCTGTTTGGGGAGGGAGAATGCCTTGTCTTTACATTCAAGGAAGGCCCTGGTCACCTACAACAGGCTTAGGGACACTTGTTATAGCCTCCAGTATCTTTTCTCTTAATTATCATCGCCTCATCCATGAAATTCAGACATGCATGATTTCTCCTTTCTGTCACAATCTATTAAAAAAATTTAAAGCTTTAAATCTCATTTCCACTGAGATTTAAATGTTGCATTATAACATAAGATAAAACCTTGCTCTGATGTTAAAAATATTAAGGTGAGAAGCAATATGGTATAATACTAATGAGCAGAACTATATAGTTCTTCCTGAATGCAAATCCGTGTTCATCCAGGTTAAGAAAACGTTCTGTACCTCAATTTCCCCATTTATAAAATTTAAGAACAATAGCACTAACCTGTAAGATTGCTGTATTAAATTAGATGACACATAAAAATCATTTAGCAAAGTATCTGATATTAGCTACCATTTATTAGATTTTCATTGAAAAGAAGAATAAAGAAAAGTAGCAAAATCAGAAGGAAAAAGAAGAAAGAAATAATGAAGGGGTGGTAAATCTAGTAAGTCAAGGCACATCGAAATGCAGGAAACATTTTTTTAGTCATTCATATAGGCCAGACTCTGTGTTCAATACTTCTAAACCTCACTACTGTTCTTTGAAGTGGGTTATATTATCTCCATTTAAAAGATGAGAAACTGGGGACTAGTTCATCAAGGACTACACACCTAGTAAATGACAAAATTTGAACAGGAAAATGGAAGCTGAATTCTTAGTAATTATATTTTATTTTAAAAAATAGATTTTAACCCTGAAAAATTAATAAATCAAGATTGACAATCATTTCTTTGTATTGCTTATGCATTACCTCCCTTACCTCTAGTGAGATGAAGTAGGAAAACATTTGGATAAGCAATTGGGATACTTGTGCTTTTTGTCACTAAGGCACTGAGGGATTTCTACCATGTGAAAGTGCATTGAAACTATATAGATGAAAGACACAGAAAAACAGATTTCACAGGGACTTCTGGGGGATCTGCTATCCTGATGGCATCCGATCATAGTTACACTGCATAAGTCCGCTGCCTGAACCTGACATTACAAAGACTTGAGAAAATGCATCTAAGACTTAGGTTATTTTTCAAACTTTTCAAATATTATATTCATTAAAATTATATGCTCTTCCTCTATCCTCATTAACTAGTTTCTAATCTGCTCTATTCCTCACAGTGTTTTCCAGTTGGGTGAAACTTTCTTTTGTCTGTGCCCAACTATATTGCCGCGCTGTCTCCAGGATTTGCAATACTCAGGAGAGCATGGGCACCAAAAGAGACAACAAAACCTAGTCCAGGGAGCATTGCGTATAATTATTGTTAAAGTTCATTACAGTGGCAATGGAGAGAAATAGAGCATTCATAATTTGGTTAAGGAGGAACTTACACATCAAAGCTGACTGCTACGGTGCAGAGCAGCGCCAAAGTGACAGGGTTTGTTCCGCTCTGGAGTGGCTCGTGCACCGATCGAGCCCTCACAAAGGGACTGAAAGGAGCATGGCTGGGGCAGAAAGCAGCAATTAGATCAAGGCGTGGCCCCATAGGGAGAAATTAGGGTGGCGAAATTAGGAAGTGGACACAGTTTTCTAGAATCCATCACCTGTCCTTTGTTTCCTACCCATGCCATTTCCCACCCCACTCAATCCAGTTTCTCACAGTGACTTCACAACCCAAAGTGTTTCAGTTTTACACCCCTGCAGTAGCACATACATCTTTCCTTTGTTGTTTACTCTGCATTGCATGTGATACAGTGCCATGAAAGGCCCCTTCAATCAATGCAGAGGTGGACTTCTCTTTTGCATTAGCTCCGGTTTATTAAGCACTAGTATATACACATCTGCATGGTATTAGAATTTTTTAATTGTATTTTACAAACAGGAAAAATGAGCTTCAAAATAGTGAAGTGACCTGCCCCAAGTAACATAACCCAACACACTCAGGATTCAAAATATCTAACTAAATCCAAAATGCAAGCATTTTTCCTAACTCCATGCTTCCTTGGTATAAAGGTGCTCTGTAGTAAAGAAACAATAGTATTCTCTTTCACCAAACATTTTATGAAAAGTGAAAAGTTCATTCTATTCTGTGGGGTGGGCATAGGTCAGTTTCTAGAATTCAGCAACAGCATAAGCAAAAAAGGAGGAGTAGGAGGAGAAGCTGAAGGTGAAGAAGAAACCAATATGGACAAAAGACAGAAGAACCTATTTCACATCTTTTAAATAATTTGAGCTTTTGTCATGCTACCTTTTTATTTTTTTTCTTCTCTGGTCATTTCCAAAGTGATGCCCTCTCCACTGAGCCACAATATTCATTTCCAATGACATAAGCTCAGTGGATTTCTATTCTACACAGCATAAAAGCATAGGTTAAAATAGTAAAAGATCCGGAGACCAATGAGAATGAAAATACAACAGTCCAAAACCTATGGGATACTGCAAAGGCAGTCCTTAGGGGGAAATACATAGCCATCCAAGCCTCACTCAAAAGAATAGAAAAATCTAAAATGCAGTTTTTATATTCTCACCTCAAGAAGCTGGAACAGCAACAGAGGGACAGGCCTAATCCACGCACGAGGAAGCAGTTGACCAAAATTAGAGCTGAAATCAATCAAGCAGAAACCAGAAGTACAGTAGAGCAGATCAACAGGACTAGAAGCTGGTTCTTTGAGAGAATCAATAAAATTGACAGACCACTGGCAACACTTATCCAAAAGAAAAGAGAAAGGACCCAGATTATTAAAATTATGAATGAAAAAGGAGAGGTCATGACGAACACCATTGAAATTGGAAGGATTATTAGAAATTTTTATCAACAGCTATATGCCAATAAACTAAGCAATCTGGAAGAGATGGAATCCTTCCTGGAAACCTATAAACTACCAAGATTGAAACCGGAAGAAATTGATTTCTTAAACAGGCCAATTAATTATGAAGAAATTGAGTCAGTGATAAACAACCTTCCAAATAACAAAACTCCAGGCCCGGACAGTTTTCCTGGGGAATTCTACCAAACATTAAAAGAAGAAATAATACCTATTCTCCTAAAGCTATTTCAAAAAATAGAAACAGAAGGAAAGCTACCAAACTCATTCTATGAGGCCAATATTACCTTGATCCCCAAACCAGGCAAAGACCCCCTCAAAAAGGAGAATTACAGACCGATTTCCCTAATGAATATGGACGCCAAAATCCTCAACAAGATATTTGCTAATAGAATCCAACAGTACATTAAAAGGATTATCCATCACGATCAAGTGGGATTCATACCTGGGATGCAAGTGTGGTTCAATATTTGCAAATCAATCAGCGTGATACATCATATCAACAAGAAAAGCCTCAGGAACCATATGATCCTCTCAATCGATGCCGAAAAAGCATTTGACAAAATACAGCATCCCTTCCTGATTAAAACCCTTCAGAGTGTAGGAATAGAAGGTACATTTCTCAATCTCATAAAAGCCATCTATGAAAAGCCTGCTGCAAATATTATTCTCAATGGGGAAAAGATGGAAGCCTTTCCCTTAAAATCAGGAACTCAACAAGGATGACCACTCTCGCCACTATTATTCAACATAGTACTAGAAGTCCTTGCAACAGCAATCAGATGACAAAAAGGGATCAAAGGTATTCAAATCGGCAAAGAAGAAGTCAAAATGTCTCTCTTCGCAGATGACATGATACTCTATATGGAAAACCCAAAATAAGCCACTCCCAAACTATTAGAAGTTATAGAGCAATTCAGTAACGTTGCAGGATACAAAATCAATGCTCAGAAATCAGTTGCATTTCTATACACGAATAACGAGACCGAAGAAAGAGAAATTAGGGAATCTATCCCATTTACAATAGCACCAAAAACCATACGTTACCTTGGAATTAGCTTAACTAGAGACGTAAAGGACCTATATTCTAGAAACTATAAATCACTCTTGAAAGACATTGAGGAAGACATAAAAAGATGGAAAGATATTCCATGCTCATGGATCAGAAGAATTAACATAGTTAAAATGTCCATGCTACCCAGAGCAATCTACACTTTCAATGCTATCCCGATCAAAATACCGAGGACATCTTTCAAAGAACTGGAACAAATAGTCCTTAAATTTGTATGGAAACAGAAAAGGCCCCAAATCTCCAAGGAACTGTTGAAAAGGAAGAACAAAGCTGGGGGCATCACAATGCCGGATTTCGAGCTGTACTACAAAGCTGTGATCACAAAGACAGCATGGTACTGGCACAAAAACAGACACATAGACCAATGGAACAGAATAGAGAGCCCAGAAATGGACCCTCGGCTCTTTGGGCAACTAATATTTGATAAAGCAGGAAAAAACATCCGGTGGAAAAAAGACAGTCTCTTCAATAAATGGTGCTGGGAAAACTGGACAGCTACATGCAAAAGAATGAAACTTGACCACTCTCTCACACCATACACAAAAATAAACGCCAAATGGATGAAAGACCTCGATGTGAGACAGGAATCCATCAAAATTCTAGAGGAGAACATAGGCAGCAACCTCTACGACATCGGCCAAAGCAACTTTTTCATGACACATCCCCAAAGGCAAGAGAAACAAAAGATAAAATGAATTTATGGGACTTCATCAAGATTAAAAGTTTCTGCACAGCCAAGGAAACAGTCAGAAAAACTAAGAGGCAGCCCACGGAATGGGAGAATATATTTGCAAATGACACTACAGATAAAGGACTGGTATCCAAGATCTACAAAGAACTTCTCAAACTCAATACACGAGAAACAAATAAACAAATCAAAAAATGGGCAGAAGATATGAACAGACACTTTTCCAATGAAGACATACAAATGGCTAACAGACCCATGAAAAAATGTTCAAAATCATTAGCCATCAAGGAAATTCAAATCAAAACCACACTGAGATACCACCTTACGCCAGTTAGAATGGCAAAAATTGACAAGGCAAGAAACAACAATTGTTGGAGAGGATGTGGAGAAAGGGGATCCCTCTTACATTGTTGGTGGGAATGCAAGTTGGTACAGCCACTCTGGAAAACAGTGTGAAGGTCCCTTAAAAAGTTAAAAATTGAGCTACCCTATGATCCAGCCATTGCACTACTGGGTGTTTACCCCAAAGATACAGACGTAGTGAAGAGAAGGGCCATATGCACCCCAATATTCATAGCAGCAATGTCCACAATAGCCAAATCATGGAAGGAGCCGAGATGCCCTTCAACAGATGACTGGATTAAGAAGTTGTGGTCCATATATACAATGGAATATTACTCAGCTATCAGAAAGAACGAGTTCTCAACATTTGCTACGACATGGACGGCACTGGAGGAGATAATGCTAAGTGAAATAAGTCAAGCAGAGAAAGACAACTATCATATGATTTCTCTCATCTATGGAACATAAGAACTAGGATGATCGGTAGGGGAAGAAAGGGATAAAGAAAGGGGGGGTAATCAGAAGGGGGAATGAAACATGAGAGACTATGGACTATGAGAAACAAACTGAGGGCCTCAGAGGGGAGGGGGTGGGGGAATGGGATAGGCCGGTGATGGGTAGTAAGGAGGGCACGTATTGCATGGTGCACTGGGTGTTATACGCAACTAATGAATCATCTAGCTTTACATCAGAAACCGGGGATGTACTGTATGGTGACTAACATAATATAATTAAAAATCATTAAAAAAAATAGTAAAAGATCCCTACAAATACTCTGCCCTTTCTTACTCACTCTCCTTCCCTTTCTGCTGTCATACTTCATTCTTTTCTACCCTCAATTTCCTGAATTGTTGCTTCAAATCCTTTCCTATGACTTAGAAAATTATGCATCTATTTAAAACCTATAACTGTTTAACCAATTCTTCCTTTAAATCAGGACAGATCTGGGACAAAGATATTTCCATCAAAAGATGTTATCTGCTTCTCCTTTTCCCCCTCATCTGGAAGGCTTGTGAATGCTGGTGCATGATGGACCCTGAGAAAGAATCACCACTGGTGAAAGGAAGCAAAGGATTTGGGTACAGATGCAGCAGTTAAGTGTCTCCTTTTATTGCACCAACATTCCAAACAAAGGATGAAATTATCTTATGATCCACCAACACTGAACTTCTAAAGGAAGTAAGTTTTAGAAGAAGCAAAGAACTTTTGAAGTTTTGCTGCATTTTTACTGGAAAAAAATCCATTTTAATATTGAAATAATTCCTCTACAATCAAATGGAAGATTTTTTAAAGGATGTTTATTCTAAGAGTTTTATCGTGCTAGCAAAACAGTTTCTCTTTTATGGCTTATCACAGTAGAACAAGGCAAATCCTGCCTAGCAAAATGCCTCCACATGCCAAATGACAGAGTCTAAGGAGCTTTCAGGAAACCAAGAAATCTGATCACTGCTGAGGGCATTTTAATACATTAAATTAAAAAATTATTTCAGCTTTGCTTTCTTAGTACTGATTTTCTACGAGAATGAGAGCTCAAAGAGTATTTTGATGGTCATTTTTTTCTCAGCCCATATTAGCACTCAAAGAATCTTTGCTAATAAGCAGTATCTCAATAAATATTTATAAACACTTCTTCCATACAAAGCTCTTAGCAGGATGTTTGAAGAATACATAAGCATAAGCATATTTGTCTGCTAGAATCGTGTGGATCAACAAGGTATAAATAATACTGTTTAAAACAAAAGCAATAAGCAGAGTGTCTAGAAATTGGTCCAGGGAAGGCATGCTCTGGGAGTATGCACAGGATGGGTACACACTGCCTATCTCCCAAACTGGAAACTCACAGCAAGGAAACCTGGTGAGCTTGGGACAATGAATATTTTCAATTGTCTCATTTGGGCCACTTAATATAGAATAATGCTTTGAGGGACATATTTTAAAAATTATTATGTTTCTTTCAGTCCTCCTATTCTAAGAGATGGGATCGTTTTCCTTAGCTCATGAGTAGGATTAGAGGACAGGTCTTCTGACCCTGAGCCCTGTGCTTTTGTAGCTCTTCAGTGTTTCCTTTTGTTCACTTTGTCAGCAGTACTAAAAGAAGGGGGACTTAGGCTGATTCCCAGCAAGGAGAATATTAAAAGCCTAAGCTTTGGAGTTAGTCAAATCAGTTTGGGTTTTAGCTCCAAAGCAGAACTGCTGTGAGTAGTTAGAGATGAAATGGGGAGTACATTCATCCTACCAAGCACTAGACAGAACAACTGAAAGCATCTAGTGTAATCCTTGACATAGGATTACAGTAATTTTTCTTTTTTTATTATTTGAGCTACCTATTTTTGTTTTTGTTTTATATGCCAACCTGTTTTAATGGGGTTGTCTAGGTAAACAAGAATTATTTGGGTTTGAAAAGTGTGTATTCTCTCAGGACTCAAGAAAACAGTAAAAATAAAGTGTTTGGAGGATACTGAGGTTATTATTTATTTATATACATATATTTGGCGAATGTCTATTCTGGGTTAAGCATTGGGGATATAAGGAGCAAATGGGATAACAAGGTCTTTACATGTACTCTGCTCAAAAGTGCACTAAAATGAATAATATGGATATGAAAAGAGAAACACCTGGAGTCTGTAAGCACACAAACGGGGGTAGCCATTCCAGAAATGAAGCAGAGTGGAAGGTTTTTTTGGGAAAAGAGTCTTTAATTTGAAACCTGATGCGGGCAAAACAGAGGGGCTGGAAACGTGAAGTATGTTCTAGGCAGAGGGAGCCAGAGGCATAAGTGACTGAAGAACAAAAGAATATAGTTCACTGGAGAAATATGAAGTTCTTTGTGTTACATCACCAGGTAGCATGAAATAAGTCGTGACAAATAATGACGTTGGAGAAATATGAAAATACAACACCTTGTACGACCCAAAGGCTGGGTCCTATAAAAGCTTCTATGAAGTTTTGTTGTTATTCTTAGACTTTGGGAAACCATTGACAGGTGCTGGAAAGATTTTAGAAAGACTTTGAGAAGATTTCCCTGGTTAGAGTGAGAAGAACAAACTGCAGGTGGACAGAGCAGGAAGGGGGAGCAATCAGTTAAAGGTCTTGGAAGAATCTAGTCATTGGTGATGTTACTGGAGATGAACTGACACTGAACTGGATGGTGGTCATAGGGATGACGCAAAGTGGAAAAGACAGATTTTTTTTTAGCAGTTAAGATTGATAGGACTTGGTAACTGATTAAATGTGAGTTGCGTGAAGTTAAGAAGTAAAAGACAGTGCAGTGATTTCTGGTTTAAATTGGGTGGATGCAATGAATAATTGAGGAATTAGAAGTAATAGCTGCTGGTCCAAGGAACAGAAGTTGGGGAAGGTCAGGAAGGATGACGGTTTCAATATGACACCCAACCTGCAATTATCATGCCAACTCACCTAAAGGCTTATTCATAAGCCATTGGCCGAAGTCATGATCCAAATGTGAATGTACCGTTTTTGGCACTTTCTAGAAGAGCTGGTGTTTACTGAACCAGGTGTCACAGAGTAGTAGCAAGAGGAATCGCTTTTACAAAAATTTAAAGTGGTAAATGAGTTTAAAACAGCGAGTAAAACTATAATTTAAAACTTTGAGTAACAATGTATTCCTTACTCTCTTCTCAATCAAAACAAAGCAAAAAGCAAATAAAAAAGGTAGTAAACTCCCGTTTTCTATCTGTATCAACTGTCTTTGGAAGGGAGCATAAGCAGGTAGATTTGCTGTGCCTTCTTGCGTATTTCTTTTCCTATTTGCCTTTAAAATCATTGGAATTGTTTTGGGGTGCCTGGGTGGCTTAGCTGGTTAAGCATCTGACTCTTAATTTCGGCTCAGGTCATGATTTCCATGTCATGGGATTGAGCCCCATGGGCTCCACACTTGGTGGGGAGTCTGTTTGAGATTCCTTCTCCCTCTTCCTCTGCCCCCCCCAGCATGCTCAAAATAAAAAATAATAAATAAACAAATAAAATCTAAAATAAATAAAATCACTGGAATTGTTTTGAATTTTGACCTTTCTGAAATGTTAGCCATGCCTCTCAACACTGACCAAAATTCATAAAGACTAATTTTTCCATCATCCATCAAGTTATCTTATAACACTGTTATATTTGTTCTAGAAGAGATATCAAAGGATGACACTCCTTAATGTTACCAATGGGAAAAGACAATGAATGGAACCCAGGGGTATAGGGCCACTTCAAAAGTCCTAACAAAATTAATCCCTCCAGACTCTTTGCTAATTCATAATCTCTTTCCCTCTCATATCTGAGGTTTCACGCTGGAGTCTTTCTAAGTAGCCAGTAAGTGGCACATGGGTGTATACATTGCAGATTCCTACAGCCTCTCTGTTGGAGTAAGTGGGACATAGACACGAAAAATGAGAAGACACTCTGGGACTCCACACAAATGAGGGGCCCCCATTCTGCCCTTAAGAATCTCTGCTCTAGGTTCTTCCATGCCAAAATCAAAGTGTGATTTCAATAGAAAAAGAGGCCAGAAGCCGAGACTTAATTATCTCTGTGCCCTTGCACATTTAAACATGATCAACTTTAGTTCAGTGATGCACAGTTCCACTTACTGCCCCCTTGAGCCAAATGTTTGTGTTTTGGGGTCCATGGAGGGAGTCTCTATTTATTAGTATCAACCCTTACTACTTATGTCAATCAGAATGCTAATAGTTAGCTATTGTATTTGACCTTTTACCTCCCTTTCAAGACTATGTGGCTTGACTTTACTTTTTAATGTATTGCCCGGAAGAGGAATTGGCCATCTTAACCCTCTGCCACTCAAGGAGAAGGGAGGGAAAGTATGTCTAAACAAATGGATAAAATATAAGTGCAGGACTATAGATAGCATGCATCAACCAGAGACAGGATACCCTCACTGATGACTGGAGATATTGATCTCACACCTGATCTCCAGAATGCTGCCGTCAAAGGGAAACTGGAAAATGGTCTCGATGAGGAGACAACCAGTTTGAGTCAGGATTATCTTCTGAAAAACTAAGGACTGTCCCCCAAACTACTTGCTCCTTCCTGCTGGGAAGTCCACTATCCACCAACAAAAGACAGAAGTCCATTGCTGTCGGCTTCTAGCAGCAGGGCAAGTTGCAGTCTTGCCTTATTGGCATCACTGAGAGGTAGGAGTGGACACACTGGTGCAGTGGCACATCTGTATCTATAGCAGTGGTGGTTGAGATGATGTGTATCATCCCAGAACACACCATTTAAGTAATTACAACATCACAGTTCTTTATCTTTTCCTCAGACCCTACCTGCGCCCATGCCATTGCTTCTTTGGTGGGAATGAGGTCAGCTTTGCTGGTTAGTGAGCTTCACCTACTGGAGCAAAGGGTGCAAAGGTCAATTATCCTAACATTCAAAAGGGCTAGCCATAAAGTCTAAGTGTAAGTTTTTGTATTAGTGTGGTGTGTGAAATGTTTGATCTAAACCTTACAGAATCTAGAAAAGTGGACTGCCTGTTCCATAACCTGGCTTGATCTACACCATGACCAAGAGACTGAATTGTACTCAAACCATCTCACAGCTCAGATTATCACGCATGCCCCAAACCTAGGCTGAGCTCACAAGGGCATTTCTCAAATGGCGACTGTACCCAGATGAAGGTGACACACATAAGAAGATTAAGAAAGGAAAACAAAGAACAATGATCACACTAATATGGGGGAGGGGGAAACTGAAGTCAGATACACAAAAACCAAATCAAAATCTCCCTAACTGAACAACTCTGTTTTTTGTATTTGTGTGATTAATTTACTTCATGTGCATTGTATGGTTAGCTTTATCCACAGTAGCCAGATTCATGTTTAAAATAATGGCAGTATTTAAGGACAAAAAATACACACTGATTATTGCATTCCTTCATAAAGGTTACTTACTGAGTGGAGCAGCACGTAGACCTGTAGACCCATTTTATGTGGCAATCCTTAATTATTCTACTCCCTCACAAGATACTGCTAGTATTTAAAGTGTATTATTTTAGAATAAAGGTTTCACTTTGCCTAAGCATTAAGACTTAAAAAAAACATTTAACTTTGACATTTCATTTATAGGCATTTTAATTATCTGGATGGTTTCCTTTAAATGCTAGATGTAGGCAGAGAAAATTTGTACTTATATAGAAGAAAGTGCTTCCAGGACTCCCTAATTTTCATGTGTTATGAATTTTAATGCCTTATGCGGGTCAGGTTTTCATAGCCATGAAGAGGGAATACATTGACCTTAAACTATTGTACAGTTGTAACAGTATTTTTAGTCTCTGTTTGTTATGTGCAGACAGGAAATATATTTTGTTTATGTTTTCTTTTTCAAAAGTTCTTGCAGCAGAAGTAAGAGAGCCCCAGGCATCTAAGAAAGGTCTCGCATTTTTGCTACTTTCTCTTTTTAATTTAAAATAAATTTAGATGATGAGGTAGCAACAAAACAGACTGTATCTGCATGACTTAAAATCAGTGGGGGGTTGCCTAGCAGGCAAAGTCAGCTTGGCCGGCAGCAGCCCCTCCCTGCAGATAGGACCAGTCATCCACTACACTGCAAGGCAAATAAAACTGGCTATCAGAGCCCTCCACTCTTCTGCCTCCCACCCCTGAGGAGACACTTTCACTTAGGTGTCCAGAGTCTCCATTGTTCTGCAGTGCTCAGGAATTTTGCTGCGCTGCCCTACCCAGCTCTTTCTCCCAGTATACCATTCCTAGCTCTGTATTTCTTGTATCTTCTTCTACCTTATCAAACTTAACCGTCCTCTCTACTACCTCTCTCCACAGTCTTGACCTGCTAATGTAACTAACACACTCAGAACAACCTGTTAGTAGAAATGCTATCTCAGCTGTTTTGTGAATTATTACAGATATAGACAAGTGAATGTGTAGATGGATGAAAAGGAAGACATCAAAACATTGTTTTGTTTTATATGCGTTTCAAGTTTTGGCTACCTGGAGGCACAATAATTTGGCTCTAATGTATGAATCACCAGGGGCACCTGGGTGGCACAGTCGGTTGAGCATCTCACTCTTGGTGTCAGCTCAGGTCATGATCTCAGGGTCATGAGATCAAGTCCTGCATGGGGCTCTGCCCTCAGCATGGAGTCTGCTTGGGATTCTCTCTCCTCCCTCCACCCCTCCTGTTCGTGCTCTCTCTTAATTAAATAAATTAATTGAAAAAAATAAAGTGAATCACCAATGGTCTCTTTTACAGCTGGCACTAAGTAGATGTGTGGTATCATTTGTGCAGGTAATCAAATGTTCTTAAATTAAAGAGCTGGCCTGTCTACAGTCATGTTGACAATGTGGCAATTTGGTTACTAAGGCAATGGAAGCCAGATCTGTGATTTTTGCATAATGGGGCAATCTTTTCTTTTCTTTCTTTCTTTTTTTTTGTATCGATAATCAAAATGTTTTCTTTCTGAACTCCCAGAGTGCATATATCCTATGCCATAAATTGAATTCCTGATTAACAACTGAGATTTCTCATTCTCCAATAGTTTGTACATGTAAATATTCCACATGTTCTCTTAAAAAGCATCTTTTGAATTCCTCTCAAGTGTTCAGCACAGGGCTGAGGATGGGACAAGCCATTAATAAATACTCATTACAAATACTCTTGGACTTCTCTTGTGTTTTCAAGTCCCTATGTGTTGTGTAGACCGCTGCCGACAAGCCTAACATGGCCCTGTAATTGCACATTTGCGTCATCCTAGGGAATCCATTTAAGTGAACTCTTCTGCATCTTAAAATAAAACTGTGCCAGTTTCTTTAATGGTGACATGAAATCATAACTCACAAACTTCAATAAAATGGAATCTTCAAGGTCAGAAAAATCTGGGAATGCTCCATCCCCCACCTCCTGAACTCCCTCCCTGGACCTGGAATGGCCATCTGTTGCTCTGGCAGATTTACAGTTCATTCACACTGTGAGTGATAGGAGGAGGAAGTGAGCAGAGCTAATCAGAGCTAAGTAGTTAACGAGCAGAGGGCTAACGAGCTGGTGAGTTAACGAGCTAAGCAGAGAGCTAATGAGCTGCTGTTTCCCACTACATGCAAGCAAATATATCTTTCAGGTGATTGTTTACCTTTAGCATTCTTAGCAGATGTCCATAATGACATGGCTAAGATTTTGACAGTTCCCCAAACGTCTCAATTTGACGCAAATTCAGCCATACCTTCAGTCTTAGGTATATATGCTTTCCTTGACACCACTGTGACCTTGAGATGAAGTCACCTTACTTTTTGACTCAGGCAAGTAGCTATTCCATTGGGTTATTTTGCATAAGTATTATAGTCACTTACATAAAATTAACAAAGATTATGTAATAGGCACCTATTCTGTAGTAATTAGTGGGTATACTACTAATGATGTAGGAGAATAACAAAACTTAAAAATGAGGTCTATCCCTCATGAGTAGGCCATCTAATTGGGAGGAGACCAGCAGAACAGCTGAAGAAATAGAATAAATAAATTATTAGGTACTGGTAACAACTGGTATTAGGAATTCAAAGAGAAGGCAGGTCATGATCCCAATGTCCTGGGATTAAGTCCCACATCAGGCTCCTTGCTCAGTGGGGAGTCTGTTTCTCCCTCTGCCTGCTGTTCCCCCTGCTTGTGCTCTCTCTATGAAATAAATAAATAAATAAATAAATAAATAAATAAATAAATAAATAAATAAATAAATAAATGCCTTTTAAAAAATTAACTCTTAAAAAAAAGGAATTCAGAGAGCAGGGATTCCATTGTGTGGTAGAACCCAGAATGGATCTCTGTGGTCAGGGGATATTGTGCTTTATTGGCCTCAAGTCTTGGCCTTGAAACTGAGGTCATGAATCAAGGGATGTATTCGAGAGATTATATTCTAAAAGAAACAGAATAAAAACATGGCCTGAGTCAAATGGCTAAATATGCTACAATTACCCTAAATCCAATTTTGTATCAAGTAGATGTGAAGTGCTCCTTGCTGCCACTTGTGCCTGAGTCTAGCTGTCAGAATAAGTTGCAGATGTGAGGCTCACAGGAGATTATGGGGCTCGCAGACCAGCTTAGATGGGGTCTTTCAATGAGTCACCTTGCCGTTAGTATGAAAAGACATATATATTTCACTAGAAAATGAGCTAATCTAGGCTAATGGGTGGCAGGCAGCTGTGCTCTACAAAGCTTTCATCCACTTCTAAGATCAATGGGCTACCCCACGCATGCGTTTCTCATGGCATTGGTAAAGGTGGAAGGGAGCAAGCTAAAATAATGAGGCCTCCTAAGGTCTGGGCTTGGACCTGGCAC
Organism: Ursus americanus; assembly: GCF_024610735.1. Classification (NCBI taxonomy): domain Eukaryota; kingdom Metazoa; phylum Chordata; class Mammalia; order Carnivora; family Ursidae; genus Ursus; species Ursus americanus. Next base: position 32,632,228 of record NC_142145.1, read on the forward strand.
ACCATCACTTCTGTCTCATTTCACTGACGAAAGTAAGTCATATTTGTTTCCAGTGAGATGAAGTTAGTAAATCTTACAAATTCTTCCTCAACCATGAGTTTGGCAACAAGAAGCCACATGCCATTTGCTGTGTATTGTCAAACAGAACACTATGCAACCATAACCAATGCCAGAGGAGAACTTCAACTACATGGAGGATGGCAAAAACCATTACAGTACCAACCATCAGGAATAATTCTGCCCACTGCATTTGGTATTGGAGTCACTGGTGAAAATACACTATAGTCTAACACCAGATGGAACAATGTTTTTACTCACATCGAGAAGAGATAGAGCAAGATCAGTTTCAATGGTGTGCACTGGTCCCTTATGACTAGCAGATGTCCCCAACAGCTGATGAAGGCCACTTGGCCTACATGCACCACGCTGGTGCTGCAGCAGAAGCACTTCCTTCTCTCCTGTAGATCTGAAATACTGAAAGCTGGGGTTATGCCTCAGGGTCATTGGATGGTACAACTGATCAGAACAAAGAAAAACTGAGCCTGAAACAGGAAAAGACATTCCCACACAAAATGAAATAGCCTGACACAAGGTGAAAAGCTTGGCACAGGCTGTGCAGACTCTATCTCTTGTTAAAGGAAGGGTTCCAGGTTCAAAGCCCATTCTTCTGTGACCTAACAGAGATCTAAATACTGCATTTTTAAGACTGCCTTTCCCAAATTATTACCCAAGTCTGTGCTTTTCAACTAGAAATGATTTTTGCCTCCCTGTATTACATTTGACAATATCTAGAAGCATCTTTAATTGCTACAAATGAGGGAGAAGGTTATAAGCCCTACCCACAACAAAGAATGATCTAGTCACTAGTATCGATAGTGCTAAAGCTAGAAGATTCTGACCTAAATCTACTCTTTGCAAAAGAACTTATTCTGTTTCTCACATAATTCAATTTTAGCAATGGTTTCTTTGTCCCCTTTAGATGTTTCTGCTCTTCTTTTGTATGCTACTTCCAGCATATCCTCCAAATTTGTCTCTGTATCCAATTTTTGATCATTTATTCAATGAATATTTCTTGTGCCCAGAAGAGTACAAGCCTTATGTGTAAAGTTATCAAGAAGAAAAAGATATTGGGTGTGCTTTTCCTAGAGCTGAAGATATTAGATCTGCACACACACAGATCAAAATAACAAGAGTTAGTTCCCAATGCAAATTGATAATACAGAAAAAGTCACAAGATGCTATTTATATAATTAATAAATAATAAGCAAGTACATTTAGATGTGAGTTAACAGATTATTGCAAGAGTCTCCTAAATAATCTTTCTGTTTTCTAATCTTCATTAATTTATTCATTCAATCATTCAGTTAGTCAGTCATTCATTTAAGAAGAAGAGTGTTAATAGAACTCTATTCTGTGGCAGTGACTTTTCTTGGCAGGTACCATAAAGTGGTAAACCGTAAAAGTTGCTCCTCTCATGGAGCTAACCCTAAGTGGGAGTGGCAGGAAACAAAGCACAAAAGGAATAAAGAGAATTATTTCTTTTAATAAGTGCTAGATCAAAAATCAGAGTGAGATCAAAAATCAGAATGAGAGGAAAGAAAGTAATATGGGGTAAAGGACAGGTTTCTTTAGAAAGAATGGTCAGGGAAGGCCTCACTGAGGTGTTGACATTTAAGCAAAGACTTGAGTGGGGATAAAAGGAAGGCTTCAAACAATCTGAGAGAAAATAATTCCAGCTAAAGAAACCTCAAGCATAAAGGTTTAGACAGGATAAAAAAGCAGGACCGGGCTGTTTACCAATACCAAGAAGGCCAGTTTGATTGAGTCTTAGTGATTGAGGGATGGGGGAAAGAATGAACAGGAGTCACCATGGAGGACCTTGTAGGTCAAAGACAGGTGTTAATATTCCATGCAAAATGTAATAGTCAGTTGTTGAAGGATTTTAGATGAAGTATCATTAAATGATTTATACTTTAGAACATTTATTCCAGGTGATCTGTGTTTAAAATGTGTGAAAATCTATACTACAAAGCTGTGATCACAAAGACAGCATGGTACTGGCACAAAAACAGACACATAGACCAATGGAACAGAATAGAGAATCCAGAAATGGACCCTCCGCTCTTTGGGCAACTAATCTTTGACAAAGCAGGAAAAAACATCCAGTAGAAAAAAGACAATCTCTTCAATAAATGGTGCTGGGAAAACTGGACAGCTACATGCAAAAGAATGAAACTTGACCACTCTCACACACCATACACAAAGATAAACTCCAAATGGATGAAAGACCTCGATGTGAGACAGGAACCCATCAAAATCCTAGAGGAGAACATAGGCTGCAACCTCTTTGACGTAGGCCACAGCAACTTTTTTCATGACACATCTCCAAAGGCAAGAGAAACAAAAGAAAAAATGAACTCGTGGGACTTCATCAAGATAAAAAGCTTCTGCACAGCCAAGGAAACAGTCAAAAAAACTAAGAGGCAGCCCACGGAATGGGAGAAGATATTTGCAAATGACACTACAGATTAAAGACTGGTATCCAAGATCTACAAAGAACTTCTCAAACTCAATACACGAGAAACAAATAATCAAATCAAAAAATGGGCAGAAGATATGAACAGACATTTTTCCAAAGAAGACATACAAATGGCTAACAGACACATGAAAAAATGTTCAAAATCATTAGCCATCAGGGAAATTCAAATCAAAACCACATTGAGATACCACCTTATGCCAGTTAGAATGGCAAAAATTGACAAGGCAAGAAACAACAAATGTTGGAGAGGATGTGGAGAAAGGGGATCCCTCTTACACTGTTGGTGGGAATGCAAGTTGGTACAGCCACTTCGGAAAACAGTGTGAAGGTCCCTTAAAAAGTTAAAAATTGAGGTACCCTATGATCCAGCAATTGCACTACTGGGTATTTACACCAAAGATACCGACGTAGTGAAGAGAAGAGCCGTATGCACCCCAATGTTCATAGCAGCATTGTCCACAATAGCTAAATTGTGGAAGGAGCCGAGATGCTCTTCAACAGATGACTGGATTAAGAAGATGTGGTCCATATATACAATGGAATATTACTCAGCCATCAGAAAGAATGATTACCCAACATTTGCAGCAACGTGGACGGGACTGGAGGAGATAATACTAAGTGAAATAAGTCAAGCAGAGAAAGACAATTATCATATGGTTTCACTCATTTATGGAACATAAGAAATAGCAGGAAGATTGGTAGGAGAAGGAAGGGAAGAATGAAGGGGGGGTAAACAAATGGGGGACTGAACGACGAGAGACTGTGGACTCTGGGAAACAAACTGAGGGCTTCAGAGGGGAGGGGGGTGGGGGACTGGGATAGGCCGGTGTTAGGTATTAAGGAGGGCACATATTGCATGGAGCACTGGGTGTTATACACAAATAATGAATCATGGAACATTGCATCAAAAACTGGGATGTACTGTATGGTGACTAATATAACAAAATAAAAATTATTAAAAAAATGTGTGAAAATCTAAGGATCACTGAGATGAAGGAGAATGGGAGAAGAACAGATCTCTTAGATGGTGAAGTAAGGGATGGGTTCTCAGAAGGATTTTTTTCAGACCTGGTAGTTGTGGGAAAGAGAAGGGACTGTTGGAGCAAATGGTAGCACTTCACATGAGCTGTTGTGGTGAGGATGTAGAGTGAAAAAGTACCCAAGAGAGAAGGTAGAGGTCAGAAGGTGCTGTGCTTGAAATCCAATTCTAGAGGGCCTGTAGTTGATCATGACAAAATCCAGGCTATAACCATGGCAATGCAAGGCTAACACAGGGTAGAAGAAGTCAAGGAGTTGACAGGAAGGTATCCAATATAGATACTGAATTGCCAAGAATGATGGCTAGAGAAATAATGAAGAAGCCAGGAAGACAGAGTGATTAATGGCATAGGAGGAGTGGTGATCTATAAGATCTGTAGAAGACAGTAATGAGAAAGAGTTGTGAGTAATAAAGTATGGTGGCTCATACTTCAAAGGATTGGGGATTTAGAGAATGTACAAAACAAAAATAATATGGAACTTGCAAGAGGATTAAAAAAAAGACACAGACATATGCAGTGTGTGAGAAGAAAAACAAAACAAAATGAAACAAAACCAAACAAAACACCACGGAGAGTTCAACAGTGTAAGCAGTATTCTCAGAAGACAGAAAAATTTTACTCAGGTCAAAAAAATTTATAAAGTTTATAATATGGGAATTTTTGCTCAAGATACTAGTAATAGGTGAGTTGTTATAATCTAATGTTGTTGCTGTTATTGTTCCAAATGTGTTATGTGTACAATTTGACTACTCACAGCAGACATATTATCATGTATGTTGATTTTCTTTCTTTTTTTTCATAGATAAAGAAACTGAGACCCAGAGATGTTAAGTAACATGCTTAAGATCACGCAACTTTTAAATGGTACAGCCAGGTAAGATCTAATACCAGGCAGCACATACTGTCTGAAGAATATATTAGAATGATCTAGAGGGTCAGAAAGAGATGGGAGATGGAGTAAAGAGTTACATTAAATAGTTAAATAGATTAGTCAACCCATATGTGAGCCTGGGTGATGATGGAGGACCTGGGAGGCTCATACTTCAGCTGGTATTGAGGAGATAGATGTAAGACCTGTCACGCTCAATGGCATTGGTCCTTCAATGGATAAGGGGGGGGGGGGGTTCTTATTTACGATCTTCCTCAGGATGAAACCCTCATGCAGGTTTCAGGGATGCCATAGGCTATGGGTGTCTTAGCTGGGCAAGGGTAATCTTGTTCGGACACTTGGAGATCCTTAGATATTCTTTATAACTGGAAGCTAGATTACTGTTTATTCCATCCTGTTGTCATTTTTCCCTCAAGGCTCCACTCCTTTTATATCATCCTATTTATTTTATTTTAAAGTTTCCTCACTGTCTCCTCATGTCTCCAGAACAAAATTCAAGTTCTTTAGAATGGCATTTATGTATATAGCATCCTCCATGAACTATAGTCAACCTATCTACCCTTTTCCCTGACAGTTTCTCATAACTCTTTAAGAACTAGTCAAATCAAATGAATTGCAGTTCCTCATATTCTTTGATTTTTTCATAATGTCTGTTCCATTTGATATGACCTTCAGATATCTATATAGTCAAGAACATTTCCTTTCTTCACAACTCTACTCAAGGATAGTTTCTACTGTCAAGTATTAAGCAACTCCCTTCCTTTGAATTCTCCACAGTTCTGAATCTGTGTGGTTCCTCTCACTCTTTATACCCTCTCTTGGGCTCTAAGCTTCTTGAAAATAGAGATTGTGCCTGCATTGCCACTGCAACTTATGGAAAGCTTATGTTGGTACATTGGATGTAGTTATTTAATAGAAAAAAAAACCTGTCAAATGACTAGTCAGGAAAATTACTGTAGGGGAAGGAGGTTTTGGAGTGACATTAAAAGATGGGGTGGTATTTGCATGAGTGGGGGGGGAAGGGAAACACAATCATTGTGGAAAGAAGAAGAAACTCAGATTATTGAAAGTAGAGAGTGCTTGCAGAATGATCAGGGAGAACATTGTTAGAAAAACAGTTCTTGATCAAACTGAATGGGATATTGAGTGCTATGCTAAAGATCATTGATTTTTATTCTCTTAAGTTTTCCACTTTCTTGTACTTCAAAATAGACTGTAATAAAACATACCCTATAACCAAATGGAAGCTGAAACTGAACACCTTCAAGAAGACAAACAGTTGTCATTCAAGATGGTATCAAAGAGCATGGATCCCAAACTCTTTTATGTGCAAGAAGATTCTACAGGGCTTATAACAATCTACAGCTAGCAAGTATGACATTATTATAGATGAAAACCTGGAATGTACTCTGCTATGAAAAGGGCAGGTTGAATCATGACTTGAACATACGAGTTAGAATAGAGGCATACATTAGCTAGGATTATGTGGATAGGAGTCAGAGAGCTTAGATTAAATATGCAACTGACTACCACAGACTGGACATTTATTTCCCTAAAATTCAAATGAAAATGAAAATACAATGGTCCAAAACCTCTGGGATGCAGCAAAAGCAGTTCTAAGAGGGAAGTATATAGCCATATAGGCCTACCTCAAGAAGCAAGAAAAATCTCAAATAAACAACTTAACCTTACACCTAAAGGAACCAGAAAAAAAAAGAAGAAACAAAGCCTAAAGCCAACAGAAGAGAGGAAATAATAAAGATTAGAGCAGAAATAAATGACATAGAAACTAAAAAACAAAACAACAAATCAAAACACCAAAACAGAACAGATCAATGAAACCAGGAGCTGGTTCTTTGAAAAAATTAGTAACATTGATAGACCTCTAGCCAGACTTATATGTTAAATCTTAATGTCCAGTGTGATGGTATGTGGAACTGGTGCCTTTGAGAGATGATTAGGTCAAAAGGATGGATCCTTCATGAATGGGATTAATGCCCTTATAAAAGAGACTTCAGAGAGCTCCCTTGCCCTTTCTGCTACATGAGTTTATAGTGAAAAGATGGCTGTCTATGGACTAGGAAGTGGACCTTCACCAGACAGTGAATCTGCTGGAACTTGATCTTGGAGTTTCCAGCCTCCAGAATTATAAGAAATAAAATGTTTGTTAAGTCACCCAGTCTATGGTATTTTTATTAAAGCAGCCTGAATGGACTAAGACACTGACCCACAAGGGATGAAGGCCAACTATTTAAATTATAATATTCTGGGAAATCAGTAAATATCCATTTAATCGGTGATACATGAATTAGTTCATTCCAAAAATATTTATTAAGTATTTTCCATGCGTCAGGTATGGTATGGGCACTGGGGATAGAGAAACTGAGAGAGAGAGAGAGGGAGAGGGAGGGAGGAAGGGAGTATATATATTAAGAGAGAGAAGTCTTTGGTGCCCATGGAGCTTATTTTCTGGACAAATGGGTGTGATCTCATAAAATGATTCCTATCAACAGACAACAAGACTCCAAGGTTTTCTTACTAGGGGTCATTAGGAATAGAGTCTAATCTCTTGGAAAAGAAGACTGGGTTCAAGCTTCACTGTGGGGAGCTGAAATACTCTCAAAGAATGCAATCAGAGTAACTTATCTTTACTGGGCACGTATGTAGAGGAGGTGGGGAGAATGTAGCAGCGACATGGTTACTGAGGCCCCAAACTGGACATACTACAGTCCTTTTAATTCTATTGTCCACCTCCTTCTGGAAATGAATGTTCCATTCTGATAAGCATTTTTATAGGGATGAAAATGAGCTGACATAAAGGCTGAAGGAGCCTGGTTTTCTGTAGTGATAGCATGTGGAATGGTAGCACAGAGTAGCAGTCACACACGGATTTTGACAGTAGCTAGACCTCACTTTAATTACTTACTATTTGTTAGATGTGGAGAAATTTACTTAAATCCCCCTAAACTTCAATTCTCTTTGTACAGGATACCTGCTTCATAGGCATATTGCCCAGGTATATTCATACATGTGTGTGTGACAGTATATGCACGTATTAGAGAATGATATGAGATGAGGCATCTCAAACTTATAGTATGGTATCTAACACACATACTAGAACCTCAGAATTTGGCAGCTGTTATTTCATTTTAGTAGTGAGAGTTGACAAATAGAAGCATGACTGGAGTATAATAGGGTTGGTTTGAAGCAGCGGGTGATAGGGAAGATGGACAGATGCGTGAGGGGAAGAAGGATGGTAGTCATTTTTCCTGACTTGGATGTGAAGGTGTAAAATTTCTGTGCCAATGACATAGAATTTCATTCACAGAAATTCATAAAAATAGAGTCTCACAGGAGTTGTAACCTGGATATTGATTTGCACATAATCAATTAAACCAACTGAGTTTCAATTTTCTTATCTGTAAAATAAAGATAATATTAAAGTTTTTCCCATAAGATTGGCTTGTGCATCAATAAAATCATGAGTGTAAAAGTACCTGCCCCAGCTCTTACTACATGGTAAGTGCTCAAAGAATGTTTACTTGTCCAAACCTGTTTGGCGTTGGATTAAAAAAAACACAACACAACACAACAACAACAAGAGGAGTGGCAGCTCCTGATGTGAAGTAACTGTGGTGGTTAATTTGATGTGTTGATTTGCAAGGGTCACGGCGCTCAGGTAATTGGTCAAGCATTCTTCTGGACGGTTTCAGTGAAAGTGATCTTGGATGATACTAACATTTAAATGAGTGGACTCTGAGTAAAACAGTTAGCCTCCATAATGTGAACGGGACTCATCTAATCAGTTGAAGGCCTTAGTAGAATAAAAATTGACCTCGCCAGAGTTTTGCTAGTAGACTGCCTTTGGATTTGAACTGCAACTCTACAGGTATATATACCTACCTTCCCAGAAACCTTTCTTAGTGGGATACAAAGACACCATGTGAAGTGTAGTCCTGGGAGGTAGTAATAGGGCAAAAGAATGACAAAAGCAAAAATAGACAGCAACCAGTACTGGGATAATGATGCCTATTTGCCATAGGGATTCCCTGAAGAGGTGTTGGTAGATAGCATCTGACAAAGTCCTACTACTGTATCCTACTGTAAGAACAAAGCTGTATATTGTTTGAAATATGCTGAATATTTTTTATTACTAATAGTGAAATATTTGTTCATTTCATAGTTAAGTTTAGCTCTACTTACTTAATTAAAGCTAATTTTAAGAAAATTTTTTCAAATATATTTTTAAAACTGAAATGGCCTAATTGGGTGGATTTCAGTGGCACTTTAAAACTACTTCTATTTTGGCCACCTGGGTGGCTCAGTGGGTTGAGTGTTGGCCTTTGGCTGAGGTCATGATCGCAAGGTCTTGGGATGGAGCCCCGTGTAGGGATCCCTCTCAGAGGGGAGTTTGCTTCTCCCACCACCTCTTCCCCTGCTTGTGTTTGCTCTGTCTCTCTCTCTCTGCCACATGAGAACACAGTGAAAAGGTGGTCTTATGCAAGTCAGGAAAAGGGCTCTCATCAGAACCCGACCATGCTGGCACCCTGTTCTTGGACTTCCAGCCTCTAGAATTTACATTGTTTAAGCCCTTCAGTCTGGTATTTTGTTACGGCAGCCCAAGGTGACTAAGTATATTGTCATCAAAAATGACACTAGGAGTAACAAAAAATTCTAATATAATCACTTTCTTCATACTTTCATATTATAGTACAGTATCTGTCTATATGCATGGATATCTTTAACATAGTTGCTCATCATAAAAATGCCCACATTTGAAGTCATTATCCTTGTGCTAGCACTGGGTAAATCAAGTAAGTGCATGCCTTACAATTGTACCAAGCTCTTTTTAAACAGAATTTTATGAACATGTGGAACCCAAAGATATAAGGTAACCTACAAATTTAATTTATCTTAACCCAGTAAAATTTTATGATCACAGATAATAATATGATGAATAAAAAAAAACCCCATATATGCCCTGGATGGTATCATATGCTAACATTTGCATAAATGGTATATGCCATTTACATAAATGGTTTAGATAAATTGTGACTATTACTATCATTAAGTGTATTAATAATGTGTCTTGTGGCAATTTTAATGGGAGTCTGTTTGCAATTGGTAGCTTTCAAATTATGGCTCTTATTACTCTTCTTTCAAAGCAGGTTTAAGTGTCTCTCTACCCTTAAAACAGAACCCAACTGACACAGTAAGTTTCAAAACCTTTTCTTTTCTTTTTTTTTTTTTTTAAGATTTATTTATTTATTTATTTATTTGACAGAGAGAGACAGCCAGCGAGAGAGGGAGGGAACACAAGCAGGGGGAGTGGGAGAGGAAGAAGCAGGCTCCCAGAGGAGGAGCCCCTGGAACGCCAGGATCATGCCCTGAGCCGAAGGCAGACGCTTAACAACTGTGCCACCCAGGTGCCCCTCAAAACCCTTTACAAAATACATATTAGTAATGTTTGATGGCAGAGGCATAGAACTGGAAAATATGGCAACTTGCTTCCCACAGGTTTTAGGCAAATAAGGAATAACATGGTTGCTGAAAAGTCTTTGTGTAGCAACTGAGCTAGGAGCCCTCCCTGACCAGTTACTACTACCACACCCAGCCAAGTTTATGCTGCAGAGAGGTACCTGGCAATTAGGTCTGGGCTGGTCTCTCATTAAGCTTGGCTAAGGTTACAGTTACACTGCTTGTTCTACCCTTAGCTTTGATCCAAGGTCACCAAGTCCCTGTTATTCCACATTTGCCTAATAACTGACATAGCCATCAGTAAAAGACTTGAGAATGTGAAACAGACAGAGTTGCACAGGGAACATTCATTCTTGTAAATATTACATCTTAGTGTTAAAAGGGCTACAGATTGGTGTTTGTGAGAGAATCCAGGAAGAAAGGGGTTTGATTCAGAAATTAGAATCATCAAATTAAAGAGTTGAAAGGGAGTTTCTGTGTGTGTGTGTGTGTGTGTGTGTGTGTGTGTGTGTGTGTAAAAGAGGGCAATAGAGAAGGTTTTTTTTATTTATTCTAATTTTCTGTTTCTGGATAGGGAGATAACAGCAAATCATGAATAGTGAATAGATATTTACCTCATCTATTATGTCTTCCAAGAAAGATATCACAGTCTTTCTATATGACACATACATTATATTACACTCCGACTGACCCCATGCATTTTGATAGCCATTAACAATCAGTAAAATTCTTGACTATAAATTGTCACGTTTTGCAACTTTATTTTTTATTTATTTATTTTTTTTTATTATTTATTTATTTGACAGAGATAGAGACAGCCAGTGAGAGAGGGAACACAAGCAGGGGGAGCGGGAGAGGAAGAAGCAGGCCCATAGCAGAAGAGCCTGATGTGGGGCTAGATCCCATAACGCTGGGATCACGCCCTGAGCCGAAGGCAGACGCTTAACCGCTGTGCCACCCAGGCGCCCCACGTTTTGCAACTTTATTATGAAGATACCCAATACTGGAGGATAGCTAGAAACTCAAAACTAGATATTCTTTTGGGAGCAGCTTCTATTTCACCCTGTTATATCCAGACAAGTGGGGAACTTTTTCTATTATATTTGTATATTTTCTACATATTTCTACCTTATCTTCTCAATATTCTTCTTATTTTTTAGTTTAAAATAACTAATGGAGAGCACCCTCTGAACACAAGGTAGGAAAGCTTATATATATATATATATATATATATATATATATATATATATACACACACACACACATATATATAAAATTAGGGAACAAAACACAGTGCAATTCACCCTTGCTTTATGCAGCAGGGAATTTTACAGACTTACGCTGCAAGAAGTTGATAATTGTATACCACAGACTATACATGTACAGAGGAGTAGGGGAGTAAATGCAGTATAGGGGTGATGCAGGTTCAATGTGGTTTCATTTATTTCAAAATGGACTGTAGTGATAATAATAGTGTTTTAGAGCTTTTAAAAGCTTTATTGCACATCATTCTACTTGATTCTTTTAACCGAAGTGTAATTTAGGTACAACAGGTCCTTTTTTTTTTTTTTTTTTAACCGATGAAGACATTGATTCTCAGGACAGTTTGGTGATCTCTATGATACAGATAAGTAACTAGGAGATAGACTGGAATAAAAGTCCTCTTGGTAAGTCGCATCCTGTTTGCTCCTACTACTGCTCTATGTAATTCAATTGGAAGTGACCAAACCTTTCTGGACTGGCTCATATTATTCCATCTATAGGAAGAGGTTACCTTTCGTGGTTTGTAATCAAAGATGGAGTTTGCTTTAGGAGATCAGTTGTTGACTGGATCAAATAATTCTATAGTTGTAGAGATATATTCCTTTCGAGAATTTAACATGACATTTAATTATTCTATGCTATAGGTCCACTAGTAAAAACCTAAAGAATGGGAGAGATTTTAAAAAACAATAGGGAGTACAATGATAGTAATAAATCATAATTACATGGAGAACATGAATACATATACATGTAGTCTATTAGTTTATGAAAGCTGGGATTTGTTTTTTCCTCTTTCTCTGTATATGCTGTTCTTCTCCCAGTTCCCAGTCGAATGCCTTATTTTTAAAGGTTTTAGAATAATTGCAGAGACTTTCTCCGGACTTGAAGAATACAGTTGGCAGCACTTGCTGGAACACCTGTTCAGAACACATCCAGGTTCTAAGAGCCACTCTCCTGGGAAGTGATTTCAGGCTGTGCTTGTTGGTGGGAGGTTTCCTGCTGAGAACTCTGAAAAAAATCTCTGACATTCAATTGCAGGGCACTTGTTCCTTGATGATATTGTTGTTATTGTTTTCTGTTTTAGTAACATCTTCCTCCGTTAGTGTTTCATAAAGTCAAACAAGGATTCATATCCAGATGTCTGTGTCTTCAGCTCAATCCAACTGAAGCAGCTTCAAGTCATTCCCAAGACTGAAACTGCTTAGGAAGAAAAGACAAAGGAACGTATGGGCACTTTATTTTTAGTTCATCTTAAGGGAAACACTCCTTCTTTCTTTCCTTCCTCCCTTCCTTCCTTCCTTCCTTGTTTTTTTTCCAAGAGGACAGTACTTTAACTAAATAATGCTTATAAGTTACTTTGGACTTCACATATTTTTCTGAAAATGTTCACCACCTCCTGTCCTGGCCTCAGTTGAGCCTGCGGTTTATCTCTCATTGGCTGAGTGCTCGAAGAGTCTGTCCTGCACATGGAGTCCGTGGCCTTCACATGTCACTCTTCTTGTCCTTTCATTCTGAGGATATTACTGTGGACTCCCCTTAGTCTCTGCATCACACGGAAATCTTTCTCCTTCGTTTCAAAGCCCCTTATGAAAATATGGTGGGAAAGAATATTTCTTTCCTTTCTGGATGATGCTGATGCTAATGATGTTGCTACTCCTGATACTTCTAAACTTTCAATGGCATGCGACAGGCATGCAACTGAACAATTTATCAACATCACCACATTTAATTTGGGGCAAGCCTGTGAAATAGAGGTCACTGTGACCACATTGTAGGTGAGGAAACTGATAGAGAACCAATTTTCCATGGTCAACCCGCCAATAAAGGGCAGAAATGGGTATTAAAAGCCAAAACTCTCTAGGACCCAAATTGTGCCCCTTATATTTACATTATTTCAACTAGGAAAGCCTGCTCCATCAAGGCAAGTTTCTGAATGCTCACCAGATGAGTCAGGTCAAGCTAAGCTCTACTTATCATAGTCATTTCAAAGACCTAAGCTTACATGCTCCTTCACAGCATGTAACTTTTCCATGGCCAAGGCAGGAAAAAGGGAGGTGGTAAGGTATACTACCTCTGAGATCTTCTGCCTAGACGTGCTTTACGTTACTGTATTTAATGGGGAGAAGCAAGTCCCATGGCCACTCTTGTCTTCAGTGGCATGGGGAATTGTAAATTGACATGTGCCTAGAGGGAAAGGAGAGCTAGAATATTTGTTTAAAAAAAAATTCCTTATGAAACCCATCATGCTTTAAGTGTTTTGTCAAAATACAACTTGTTTCTGAAACTCTTACAATACTTGTCTGAAAAATGCTTCTTTTATTTCACTCAGTAAGTTCCTAAAGTTTACTCTATTTGGGAAATCTTTTCAGACTAATTGAGTAAGTGGAGGCTGGCTTATGGATTTCTGTATCAGTTGTGTTGGGTCCTACCTGTAATATACACAGCCCTGACAATTTCCTCATTTGAATAATGGCAACCCTAGGACTTAACTTGTAGCTAGAAGATAAGAATAAAATCATCTACAAAACATGCAAATGGCTAATGTGGGGCCTGGCACACAGTAGGCAAATGGTGAGTATCAGAATAGATCTCTAGTTTGACTCTTCCCTTTCCTTCTTTCTTTTCTATGTTTTATCTTGAAAAAGGTTAAAGATCGTAAGACTTTTTCTTGAATTCTAATTTGATAATTTTACTACAAGAACAGATGATTTCTCTGAATTTCACTTCCTAAAGCCCTTTCTAGCTCCAACATTTTTGTGAATTTAAGAAAATTTACATCACTGAAAAAAATAGCTAAATTGTGATCTTTATTGAAGTCCTTTTAACTGCAATAAATCTCTACAGAAATGAAAACAGGGCATTATAAAGCATAGAATCTAATGTGGGTCTTCTATTTACTGAGTTGTCACCTCTTCTTGGACAAGCCATTGAGCCCCACTAACAGCACAGTTTTCCCATCCCATGAGGCATGAAGTAGAAAAAAGTTTCAATACCAGTTGTAAAAAGCCAATTAACTGTCTTCAATTTCTGGTAAATAAAGTGTGAAATTAATGCTTGGGCATGAGGTTGAGCAGCCAAATGCTACTGGATTTTACTCATACACACACAGAGGAGGAGACATTCTCTCACATACTCCTTCATTCAGGCTCTTCACATTTTACTTTGTTCAAAAGTTTCCATGTCATTCACGTCCACATCAGAAAACAGGGTAGAATATATATGAGCATGATACAAATTGTGCTACATATAGAAGGATATTTCCATAAACATACTATTTACACAGCCTATTCAGTAAAATGTCGGAGTCATTCTAATTATATTTAGTAACTTTGCAGGTGGTTATTATTAGAAAGCTGTTCTTTTACAATAGAGGATTCAGGACTCTTTGTGGTTGGACACTTCAATTACTAGGTTTAAAGCTCTAAAAATTGAATACTCTGCATTTGTTAAATAATCAATGAATTAATGATGGCCTGATAGTTCTTCCAGCATATCTACTAAGTGCAAAATACCGAGTTACTAACTACAGATAATGGTCTAATTGAGAATATAAAGGGGATACATGGAGAAAAAAATCTAATAATATATTTTTCAAATGACAGAAAATTTTAAATAATAGCTTATTTTCAAGGGACATGAAAATGAATGATTCCAATAAAATAAGCTGTTCCTATTCAGAGAAACAGAGGAGCACCTGATGGTTTGGAACATCAGGAATTAATGACATCTGAACCAGGCTTTTGAGAATGTGGATGTTGGTGTAAAAGGTGAAAGATTAACCTATGAATGATGTCAGCAACCATAACAGCTTCAACTGGTTTTTCCTAACATAACACTGGGTAACATTCCTTTTTAGTTCAGCTAAGACAAGTTATTAATGTTTTAGAAGTTATTTTTACAGAGTAATTTAAAAGGAAGAGTAAAATAAAACTAGGAGGTGTAGAAACTGGTTCTCAGTGGCAAAGATTTCTGGCTTTAAGTTCCACTAATACCTAATTGAAGCCCCTGTGAGCTCTGCCACTCAGCAGTCAGGTTTTCTCCAGCTCCATTTGTACTAAGGTAATGAGCTGCTATACGTGAATTGGTTCCAGTACTAGGATGACAGAATCCTTAGTCCTTCCTTGAAGTTGTTTCTGGCTGTGACTCAGGAGGTGGGTCATTCTTTCTTCATTTGGTGTCCTCAGGTCCTCTTTGACATACATAGGTCCACATGTGGTCTCAGGACACAATTTACTGACTGACATGCAGCCACTCTCAATTTGAATGTCTTGCATACACTCTTCAGAGCTTTTGTTTTGTTTTGTTTGATATGTTCCCATCAGCATTTTGTTAAGGGTAGTTTCCCACTTGACCAGAGCTTCTAAGCTTCCATTCCCCTTTTTCTTTCATTTTGGCAAAACAGGTGGTTGTTTTCCTACCTCATGCAAATCTGCATTCCTTCAGGGCATTTATAACACCTGACACAGAGTCTGTGCTTAATCAATATTTGTTGAATAATTGATAAAAAAAAATTGACTGATATATCTTGACTCTAGGAATGATCCAGTCTTCTGTCCTATAAGTAACTAGTCGTGCTCCTTGCCCAGATTTCGTTGTGATGAGTTATTATTCAGATTCTTCTCATGGGAGCTTTTTTGTTTAGAATATTGTCACTACCATCTCCAGTTTATCAAAAATACTTGTAAAATATAGTAAATATAGAAAAGCAATTTCTGCAAGGGAGAGAAGATAAATAGCATAGTAAATAAAGCCTTGCCAATCTTCCAAACAGAACCGCAATGGAGATGCAGATCCCCGACAGGACAGAATCCCTTTCTGCAGCCCTACTGGACGAGATTACAGTTTCCCCAACTCAGACCCACTAGCAGCAAACTTCTAGGGACAGGGGGTATGTCACCTTTTTCTTCTGTCATACTTAGCAATGTATCACAAATGATAATAAACACAATACGAAAGATCAGAAAAAAATGCAGGATAGGCAGGATTATTATTATATAGTACATTACTGTACATTATTTCTAAAATTCATCTTCAATAGGCAAGTTAAGGAAGGAGGTAGAGGAGGATGCTTTCAGTGCAACTCCCATTCACTCCCCCACCCTCAACAGCCTCCTCTTTTATCTTTCTCTCTTTTTGTTCAATCACCAAGAAAACAGGCCAATCAATGCTGGGTAAGTCAGCGGCTATGTTATTGATTTTCTTCCCTTTTGCCATAAACTACTGGTGCCACACGACATAGCACTGTGATAGAAAATGTATATAAATATATAGTGGATCAAAGAATCACCTGTAAATACTAAAATGTATACATGGTTATTTAATATATGCTGATCTATTTAATGGCATTTCTTTAGTTTTTTTTTTTTTTTAATAACAACAAATATTTTAGGAAACTCAAATATTCAAATGTCAAAATTTTCCAAAGGAAAGTTCACTCATATCTGGGTACATGAAGATACTATAGTGTAAAAAAAAAAAAAAAGAAAAAAAAAGAAAAAAAGGAAAAAAAGAAAAACTCTCTTGTACTTATTAGAAAATGAAAAAAGGAATTATGTGATACCCAGGATATGAGAGATTCCCAGAGAGATGTCCCTGCCCTTAATGAGAAATCACAGAGAAGGCTGCCAT
The DNA here is from genome assembly GCF_024610735.1 of Ursus americanus. Classification (NCBI taxonomy): domain Eukaryota; kingdom Metazoa; phylum Chordata; class Mammalia; order Carnivora; family Ursidae; genus Ursus; species Ursus americanus. The sequence goes on from NC_142145.1 coordinate 32,649,065, forward strand.
CGCTTGCCTGGACGCCTGGGCTTATCAGCAGGTCTCAGAGTTTAGGCCTCTGCGATATTGAGTGAAGATTATAAGCCAGATGGGCCACAAATTCTGTCAAGCCTTCTTGGCAGCTGCTCTCATTACAAAAGCCAGCCAGCCTTTTCCAAATATAAGAATGTGAAGCAAATTGGGCTTATAGACCCTTATAATGCAATTGCACGCAGAGATAGGGGCCTGAGCGGGCAGGCAGAAATATTATTGATGGCTGGTGAAAACAGGGAATAAGATGTTATTAAGGCAACTCAGAGATAGATATCGATAGCTAATATAAAGCCTTTATTGGTTTACAGGCTCCAGGAAAAAGGGTTCGCAGCTTCGACCCTTTACTTTGCTTTTAATTTCACTGGAGGTACAAAGTTTATGAATAAAACATATCTTCACTCATGATTCTGATATTAGTCACTACTTTTTCTGTCCCTTGTTCAGCAGAAGCAAGCAACATACACTAACGACATGAACCTTAAAGGCTTTTACTGAGGAAAAGAATTTTGGGTGGGTGTGTGTGTTGGAATGAGAGGAGACCATTTTCTAGAAACACTGAAGTTCAAGGAAAATAAAAAATTGCATTTAAAAGAAAATTCTCAGAACAAAAATGTTATAATATCCAAAATAGTCTGTGTGATAAAAGATAAAGGAACCCACATGACACAATGACTCAAGTGAGGAGGGGCAGGTAGAATCATCGAGTTCCCCATAGGTCAGACTTGGAAGAATTGAGGAAATATGGTTCTAAAATTATACTGACGTGAGAATCAGGGATCAGATGAAAGAATTAATTATTACTTTCTTCAGATTTTGCATATTACAAGTGGGTTTGATCCTTGGTTCCCATCTGCCAAGCATCTCCATGATGGTGACAGTTTTGCTCAGTTTCTTCCATTCTCGTAGAAAATAATAGCTAAACTGCATGTAAAACTGACTGAACTAATCAACCACCCATTTGATGGGCTATTATGCAATCACCACACTTTATTTCAAAGTATTTATAAAATCAAGGGTGATACAACCCAGTTTGTATTACAATTAGTTAGAAATAGAACTCAGTTTGCACTATTCCTCCCTCCTTTCCTCTCCTCAACCTCCATGAAATGCAGAAAGCACAGGATGGCATGCTTTGCTTATGTCCCTAACCCACTTAACTCATTGAATTAGAATCTATGTAATCTGAAACGACATTTTTACCTGGTGTATGCATCTCGTTAGATCATGAATAGATTTTTCAACTAAAAAGCCACTTGCTCATTTCACAGACCACCCAGCAAGTGTTGGGGGTACACTACAATGGTGTTACTGAGGACCTATTTTTCACACACTTTCAAGTTTAAATCCATACCATTTGTGGGCTGATGAACAGCTGCCTATTATATCAACTGCAAGAATATCTATAACACATTAAATTATCTGAAGAACACATGAAAACTTCAAAAAATTATTTAGGTAATTATAGGCACTGGATTGGCAGGACTGACAAGACTAAAACCTATTTAATATTAAACAGGTCATTTGTTTAAACTTTTCAAACAAGTCATTAGACTCATGTAAGCAGAGATTTGTGATATCTAAATGACTGATTGTTCTTCAAAGAATGTTTCCATAATCTTGGGTTACTGTGGTTATTGGTTCCACATTCCTGGACCCTTTAGAAATCTTAGGTTCTCTGATTATATAACAATGGTCATTAAAACTGTCAAAAAAATAGGCAAATGCAGTGTGTATGTCAAGCTAACGTCAGTAGTAATTTCATTTTTGTCTGTATGGTTGAGAATCAAATAGTTCTGAGAAGTAGTTACCCAGTATTGTTTGTAATCATTTTGTATACTTAATCTAGACTTTCCTGATCGTTTGAAAACTCACTGAAGAAGAGTTATGACCTTCAATTTTTTAAATTTTTAAAATCTTTGTCTTTTTACCATGACCTGGTGCTACTGCAGATACTTAACAGGGAGAGAATATGTGTCCAAGTATTTGTTCATTGTCACACACATTTCCTTAACAGACACCCCTACATGGAAGATATTTTCAGATATTAGGCTTAAACCCATTTAATGTCATCTGATGTTAGATGGATTGGTATTTCTTCTTCTCCCGTCTACTGGTTCTACTCACCCAGCCTCAACCTTTAGTAAAACACACCCACAAAAAGTATTTTAACACTGTATGTAACTTCTATAAGGGTGCCGGGTTGTAGTGGGAGAAAAGGAGGGTTTCAGATAAAAAAAATCACATATACTAGGAGAAGGTAGTTACATATTTTTTTCCTTTGCAATACACAGGAATGGCATAAAATTACAATAAAAATTGCCATGGCATCCCATACAAGCCAATAGAGAAAGACCTTTTGTTCTGACAGTTGCTTTATTTTGACTCCTACAGGCCCCAGGGACACTGAAATGATACCTTCTTGCTCTATGGCCTCATTTCTACATCTTATTGTGTCTATGTCCACAGGGCCACTCAGGGGCATAGGATTATTTTGGTGCCTTTTTGCTCTGTGCTGTCAGGTCTTCTTAGCATCAACCCTAATATTGCCTGTGAATTGGCAATTGGCATACAGGAGTGAGAGCTCAGAGGTTCACAACAGATTACTGAAGTACTGACTGAGTAAGAAGAAAGAAGAAACATTCTTCTGCACTCCCTGTTCTTGCTGGTATTGCAGAATTCTTTAATCATATTGAAATCTGATCATATATCCTAGGACATTATCACCCAATTCTGGCATTCTTCATTTTTTGCTCACCAAGGGCAAAGGCTAGCCCAGGCTTTACTGAGTAGGGAAAGGAACTAACTTGTCTTGATCAAATACTCTAAATTAGACAGTATTCTAGTTACTTTTCATATGTAATTGCTTAATAAATATAAACTAAATTTCTTAAACCATACATCTAACCACTTATTTCCAAAGTCTGAGTATTCAAGTTTTCTCACAAATGCTTCTTGAAGTCTCCATTGCTCATGTTCAGAAGACATCATTGAATTTAAATCCATTATAACAGTTCTGAGGTTTTCTTAACTTATTACTGTTATTTTAAACTGAAAAAAAAAGTGCTTTTCCACATTTGATAAAATGGAACTTACCTTTCTCGATGTACAAAATAAAGTCGTTTCTCAGTTTCTTTGAAAAGATCTTAATGATGAGAATAAGAATCTGTAGACAAAAACAAAAGTGTATGAGAGAAAGAGACATTCTAAGTTATTTTAGACATACAGCAATATTTTTTAAAGGAAAAAAAAAGAACCTGCAAACACTGTAATATTTTCTAGTTAGCTATTGCAAAATGAATGAGAAGATCAAGTGATTACATCTATGCTCTCAGATAAAAATGAACCAAGGAGAACATAGGTTTCCCTATATATTTTGATCCAGAGCACAGCCTTCTGGCTGTTTCCAAAAATATTCCATTTAGAATTCTGGCTTTATTTTGGCAGAGTAAGAACATACCTGCTCCCTCCCCTTCTACCTCTTCAAAACAAATGAAAACCACAGGAAAAATGAGCATCTGTGTAATGAATCTAAGAGTGACCTGTAAACCCAAATCAGTGTAGGAGAAATGGCTACCATAAGCCTTGCACTGCCTGGACTGGGGTGGGGCAAGATGCTATGAGAGGATACCTATAACCGTGTATCCCAAAGAGCTGAAGAACAGAGCATTTTTTCCAGAAATGGTACAATGCAGTCACTGGAAGAACAGCTCTGTCTTTGAAATAAGGGGTTTGGGCATACACAGGCTGATTGTTAAAGATTCTTGGGGTGCCACTTGGCACTATGGAATACCTGAGGAAGAAAGACACAGTGTACCAATATGATATGAAAACTGTCGCTGTCTCTACAGCAGGGTTTTATGAGGACCCTCCTCACTACCACATTTAGTTATTGAAGAAAAGTGGCAAAACAACCCTCTCTTTCTGCCTCTCTCTGTCTCTCATCAGTCTCCCACATTTTCTTATACAAGCAGTCAGACACATGTGCACAGACAGACCTGGCTCAGAGGCTCACTGTTCCCTCACCAGATACCTGGCCAAGGAAGAATGACTTTTACACTAAGATCTGTTCATATTCACATGACTTCTACAAAGGACAGGTATTCAATCCATTGAAAACAGATGAGAATAAGAGTTAAAACATTTCCACAGAGCAGATAAATTTGTGAAGACATATTTTGAAAAAAATCTGAAGATTTTTTTTAACAAAACAAGCACCCTCTATGGAACAAACTCTTGAGGAAGATATAAATGATTTCAAGGACAAAGTATTAAGACAATATAAATAGATTTAATAACTTAGAAAGGTATGGGAAAAAATAAAATTAAGGATATATTAGAAGCTACAACACAGGGGAATGACGGCTATTGAAAACACAGCGAAGGACATGAACATAAGCCAGAAAGGGGGATTAAAATTAAATTAAATTAAAAAAAATAGTCAAAAGGATTTGTGATATAAAGCTAGATATGAATACAGGTGAAGTAAAGGACTGTAGACATAATTGGTGTCCTGGTAGAATGGCAACCAATGAATTAAAAAAAAAAGATATAATTCAAGAAAATTTTCAGAAGAAAAGTAAAGACTAAAATATGCAAGTTGAAAAGGAAAATTATATCCCAGGGAAACCTGGTATGTATCATCCCAGATATATATCCTGGTAATATTACTGGACTTCAATGGTAAAGAAAGATACCTAAGGGCATATAAGCCAAAAAAATTTTAAAAATCAACTCATCTGTAAAGGCAGAAATAGTAGACAGCCTGCAAACCTCTCCTCAGATACATTCAAAGTTAGAGACAGTGTTATTTATATTTTCTTTTCAGAAAATACATTGTTTATGCTTTCTTTTCAGCCAGCCTATCATATAGGTTTAGTCAGCTAACAGATATTTTCAAACTTTAAGCAGTTTAGTCAATGAAGTCTTATTAAAGAACAACTAAAAAATAAACGTTTATCCAACCAAGAAGTAAATAGATAAACACGTAAAAGGATAGATGGTGAACACAGAATCCATTTAAAAGTAACATGAACATGGGAACAACTGCCTGAAGACAATCAGCACCTGACTCAGGACCCTTTACTTGCTCATGAACTTTCTAAGCCAGGTGCATGCATTCTGGGGTCAGGACTTTCAAGTCTTGTATTCCCGTGTGGTCACAGAATTTATATTTTGCAAACAAAAGCTATATAAGGAACAATAGACAGAACTTTGGTCCCTACTTCAGTTTCCCATTCTAACCTCTTTCCCCTTCCGTTGGGAATGCTACTGGCATTTTTTGGAACCAGCCAAAGGAAAACTGATTTGCGAATATTTTTTAGTTGGAGTTTAATGTGATACTTTCACGTGATTCACTGTTATTTCCATGGACTATGGTAGAACTGTCTAACTCCCACCACTCAGTGTTACTAGCGTCAAGTTACAATGTTGTAAAGGTAAAGGTCTTTTGTCAATGTAAATGCCTAAGCACCGAGAAGGCTGTGAGTAGCAGAAGAGAACAAGGTTTTGAAAAAGATGGAGCTGGACCTAGTTACTGAAAAATCTTATCAATCATCAAACATTTTCTCACCATCACCCACTCAAAAAATGCACGTTTTCTCATAAAGCATATATAAGTGTACTATATTCATTATTAACATTTTTGATGGGAATTGTGTAAAAGAGAAATCTTGTCATGTAGAGCATTAATCTGTATCAATGTCAAATCAGTAAACCTGTTTGTGTGGGAACTCAGACACTGGATTATGTCTTAGTGTTCACAGTGACATATCTTGCCCTGATCTCTGAGGGCTCCAGGTGAAATTGTGTGGAAAATAGCCACTGGTGCAGTAAATAAAACACAAACAAAACATGGATTAGTAAGTGACTTTATTATTTAAGAGTGCTTAATCATGGTGCAAGAAAATGTAAATGCTCTGAAATTGTACAGTTTATTATGAAAGATAACCCGATAAAGATTATCCCAAATTTTATAAGTATAATATAAATTTGTATACCATTACCAAAAACAAAATATGAAGCTGCCAGAAACTTTTGTAGCTTAAAAAAAATCAACTGACCATTCTAGAAAAGAGACCGAATTATATTTTTGTTGATAGTATAGAAAATACTATAAAATCAATATCACAGGAAAAGGTGATCAAAGTATGCAGTCAAAAAATAAAGTAACAGATGTATTATAAAGCTGTATCTGACTGTTAATAAAAATATGCAATGTCCCTAGATTTTGGGAAGCCTTTATTTATTTGCTTTTTGACACTTCTAATTTGTTGTGATTTCGCAGTCAAAAGAAATAGTAGAAACAGAAAGAAATAATAGAAATAGTTTTCTTTAAACTATTTTCCAATTATAGTTTTATATTATTTTAATTAAAGAGAGCCAAATTGTTGAAGCTCTGGGACCTACCAAACCCAGATCTGTCCCTGGCTTAGAGAAAAATACATCTTATGTAATACAAATGATGGCAAGGTAGAAATAAAAGTATAACTAATAAAGGAAGAGAGGTGTGAAATGGTCAGATTTTGTGTAAGTAGGTTGACTCCTTTGTTATTTTTGATAAGTGACAGTCAATAGACATTTTTAAAATCTTATAACTAAGTAATATGGGTATATTATTAAAAGTTATAAGTATAATGACTCAAATATTTACAAAAACATATATATAACATATATAATTAATATATACAATATATTAATAATATATATATATATATATATATATATAAATTTTCAGATGAAGGAAGAAAAAAGGCTGTGAGAATGAAAAGAATGGTTTACTTCCCTCTGTTTCATGGTATGGGGTCTCAATAATTACTGATAAAATTTAAAAACAAAGTCAGAGGCATGAGAATATTTTCTAATGGCATATTGTAAAATCCTTACCATTGCTTTCATATAAACTCATTAAACTTCATGTAATCTATGACAATACTGATTTTGGAGGGTGGGGAACGTGGGAATAAATGAAATTATAATCCCTTGTCATTCATGTTTGGGTGCTAATAAATATTCCTTGATAAAAAGAAATATTAAAGTTACAAATGAAAAGGAACAGATTGAAAATACACAAGTATAAAACAAGAGAAAACACATATTATAGTGACATTTATGTGTTAAGAAACACTGAAAACTAGAAGTGTAATAAAAATTAAATTTTATAAGAAAAATCCTTTAGAAAATAAGAATTCAATTTATTAGGACCCTTCTTAATCTAATTATAAAAATCAAAGCTTTCACAAACAATGGAAGGTGAGCTCTTTTCAAATTTATGTGACAGATCTGGCAAAATAATCCCTGACTAGGGCCACCTTTTGCAAACCCTTTTGTAAACTTAAAAGTTTAGCAATCCCTCAAAATGAGTATCTTGTGTGCATATTTTGTGTATGCATCAAGAATAAATCTTTCTCTGTAAAAAGATGCTTTTCTTAGCTGGCCTTCTCAGGGCAATAAAAACTGGACTGTTTATAGTTAGAAAATAAATATGTAATTGCAACTATTTGGAAATCTATCTATTGAGTAAAGCAGAATGAACCCTCACCATGCTTGGGGTGTTGGTTCTAGGGCTGACTGAACAGCCATCTTGGAACCAGTGTCAGCCTCTGACAACAACTGAGCAGAAGTGTGATTAGATTTGGGTGTAGAGAGAAGTGGAAGGATGAGCAGATGACCCTCCCCACCATCACCAATCTGAGACTCAAGAAACACTCGTTTTTGCACCCATGACATACCTTCATGATGACTGTCCTATCACACCCACTTTGAAAAATCCACATCAAAGTCAATGCAAACAGACAGAAAAATTCACCTTCAAAACTCTTGAACTAAATCACAATCTGCAGGGCGATGTGTGGGGGCAGTCGTCTATTTATTTCCAATTACCTGAGAATAGCAAGAAAAATTTGCTTCCAATATTCTTGCACCCCAGCTGCTCGTCAGCTTTCTGAGACGTGACATGGAGGGTCATTAATGCCAGAAGCACTTGTTTTCCAGAGAACTGACTAAATGTTTCACTGTGCTGGCTGCTGTTGGCTCAGCTGCTACTTGCTCTGGTTGTACTTCAATTTCTCTTTTCATTTTAGATTTTGGTCTCCCTTTTTTCCATTATACTGAGTAATATATGACTCTGAATGATGTGTGTAATAGGAAACTGATGTTATATGTGTATGTTATTGACACAGCTGCCCAAAAAACAGCTTAGCCTATATCTCTAAGTAGTGCAATTTATTGTTCACTATCCCCCACTCACCTACATATAATGGTAAATGAGAGAAGAGAGTGAAGAATTGTAATTTCGACTTTTTCCCCAAACACTTAAAAAAGCACCAGACTCCCAATCATTAAACTTGAAGCAAGCTTCTCCCAGGACTTTGGGTCTTGAAATAATTGATTCACTGAAACACAACTGTCCACTGGCCTTGGGGTTCCCAGCTCACCCAAAAGGAGGACAACTCAGAGCTGTTATCAATCATCACATTACCCAAAAGCCAGAGACTGCCTTCTGAGAATATCTCTACCTCCTGTACTAAGGAAGTGGAGTGATCCATCCCCCCTTCCACTCAATACAGAAACTTTTAAACATCCCAAATTGGCCTATGGTAATGTTGAAACTCTGGGAGAAGAAATTCTTCAGATTAATGTTAGAGGAAATTGCCATTTTGTGCTTTCAGTTTGCAGTTATAGATTACGGTTGATGTGCATTAACTGGCTAATGTCCCTCAGTATCCCCCTGGCGTAGGGCATATGATCTTCTGGTTTCCAATTAATTATATTTTATATAAATAATGGTTTGTTTATGTGCTTAAATATTTGTGTAAGAGTAGTCAACTGACTTATTTAATCAAAATATGTATATTGCCATTATAAAAAATATTTGATAAACAAAAATGTAAGTGCAAGCATTGTTTAACATTTTGCCAGAGATTTAAAAAAAAAAACACGTATTTTTGTGTATATCAGAGAAATGGGAAGATAGGGTCCAAGAACTTTTAATGAGGACAAGAACTACTAATAAAAGGGAACAGTATTCATATAAATGAAAATGCCAACCTAGCACTCTGCCAGCTACTGATAGATGGTATATACTTTATTTGTGTGTGTGTGTGTGTATGTGTACATATATATATATGTATGTATTTTGTTTACATGCAAACATACCTACACAAGAATGTTTATTTTGAAGTGCCAGAATGAGAATACATTATTCTTTGAAAAGGAAATTTAATCAGAAAAATACCCTGCTTGTAAATGAGATAATGGGAATAAAAATGCTATGTGAACTGTAACATATCACACATATGCTAATAATTGTTATTTGAATTGTATTTGTTATTGTAATTATTAATGCATAGTAAAATGATCACTTTCCACTGGAATGGTGAAACACTGCTTTAAGCAGTTTGCCCAAGATATAAATTGTTCTACTTTGAAGTGTTACATGTTAAAATATGAGTGCATGGCTCAATGTAGTATTTCAAGTTTTTAACTGTAAAAATTAAATTTTTCTGGTGTAGTGTGATCTTTGCTAAACTACCTTGGCTATTTCCCAGTAGCTTTTGTTTTAGGTAAATACAGATAAATAATTTTTTTATTTGTTTGTGTGCCTTCCCAGTTATGTGGCATGCTTGGAATCACCAATGCACAGTCAAGATAGAGCTTTGCTGGCTTCTGTAAGTCACAATTATCTGAATGGAGAGTCTGGTTTTTCCAATCTGTAATAAAATCACTGATTTCTCTATGTTAATGCATTTATTTAATGAATATTTATTATGTGTTAATACTCTGTGCCAGGCACTCTCCTAACATTGCTAATATAGCTGTGAACAAATAGACACAGTCTGTCTCCCTGATACACTAGGTCCAGGGGAGAAACAGTTAAACAACCAAATAAATATTTAAACTCTTATCATTATAAGTACTGCTCGGAGAGACTAAAAGGTTGGCTGAGACAAGGAAAACTGAATGTCTGGTAAAATTAGAACAAGAGAGAGAGAGGATTGGTGAGAAAAGGCTAATCTGAAAATGGGAAATTTAACAGTAGGAGGAGTCAGTCATGTGGGAGTGATGAAACAGCAGGTGTGAAAGGTCTGAGCAGACAGGGGCTTGGAGTCAAGGCTAGCCCATGAAGGTAAGGAGAGGCTGCCTTAATGAAAACACACCAAGGGCTTTGAATTTTGCCTTTGATGAAATAAAAACCCATAAGGAATAATCAGAGGAAAATTGTATTAAATAAAGACTTATGTAGTCTGGAGATAGAAGGTGGTAGTGTGGAGGGAGAGGTTGTCTTATCTGGCAAGGGATATTTTACAGAAGTCTAGGCAGGAGCTAACAAAGGCCTTTCCATCAATAAAAATGACAGAATATTTATGTAGACTAAAATGCCAATCTACTTTCTGATTCTCTGGTGGAGAAGATGGAGAAGTGTCAACTGAGACCAGATATATTTGAGCACAAGAATATATAGTATTGATTATAGATTGACTATGAAGAATGATAGAGTGACATATTCCAATGCTGACATCTAGTAGCAAAATGTACAGAGGTAAGGAAGCAATGGAGGGATAAAATTGTGAAGCCAGCTCAAAAGCTCATTTTTACACCTCTATTTAGTTTGAGATGCCTCTGAGCTATCTTCATGGTGCCCGAAATGCACATCTGAGAGGTTCTGGCACATAGACGGAAAGTAGATATAAATGGCACTTGTCGAAAGGTTATAAAACCTATATTATTACACTTATTTTATAGATGACAGATTGAGGTTTGGAAATGTTGAGAAACTTGACCAAGGGCAAAGGTCTAGTGATAAGCAAGCTTTCTAAGTCCAAAGTCAACCTCCTCATCCCATTAGGACTTCCACAGCTCCTAGTGCAATGTTTTGTACCTAGAAATTTTTGATAAATATGTATCAATAATTGATGTCATCACCCAACTTTTTACTTTTGCTTCAATCCTGTCACTCCAACAAATAAGTTTAATGAAGAAAGGGACCACTTAATAAGGACAAATGGTATTCTGCATACAACAGTGAAAAATAATAGGTACTCACTAAATACATATTGATTGATATCCTGAAATTAAGTTTATTTTACATTTTTCCCATCCGTGGAACTGCAGAATAACTAGTCAGAATGTACTCTATTCCATGAAAGATTTTGTAGTTTCTGACATCTCACCAATATCACACAGTGTAAGATCATCTTCTATGATTCTTTATGATAAGACTACTTTAGAAGAGTCCTAAATCACTGCTTTATTTGTGAATTGAGTTTGTTAATGTTCCATTTCAGATAACAGGTATATATATTTCCAAAGTCAATTTCTTTAGGTCAGATTATTCTTTGGATCTCCAGACCAAAATTAATTCATTCAACATTTGCCAAATATCTACTATGTCTGGAAACACCGCAAGATGTGATAGAGACAAAAATAAAAATTAGCCATAAGACACTCAAAATTCAATAGGGAGAACATATAAATACATAAATACACAAGAGAAGCATAGAATAGGGAGCAGATACTGTTAATATCATTAATGGTCAACTCTATGTATCATTTAACTAAGCTATGGGTGCCCAGATATTTAGTCAAATGTTAATCTGGATATGTCTGTGAGAGTATCTCTGGATGAGATCAACACTGGAATCACAGGGCTCTGTAAAGCACATTGCCCTTACCAATGTGAGTAGGCGTCTCCAGATTCGCTGAAGATCTGAAGAGAATAAAAAGGCTGAGTAAGAGGGAACTGCCTTCTGCCTGAACTGGGGCCTCAGTCTTTTCCTGCCTTTGGATTCAGACTCAAACACTGGCTCTTCTTAGATCTCAAGCCTACCAGGCCTTAAGGCTGGAACTTTCACCATTAGTTCTCCTGGTTCTCAAGCCTTTGGATTCAGACTGGAACTACACCATTAGATCTTCTGGGTCTGTCTTTTGGCAACTACAGATCTTGGGACTTCTCAGCTTCTATAATCACATGAACCAATTCTTTACAAGGAATCTCTTCATATATTCTTTATATGTACATCCTATTATATATACTATATATTTATATGTTATATTGTATATTATATGTAATATGTGCATGTACACATGTATATGTATGTGTATCCTCTTGTATCTATATCTATCTATCTATCTATCTATCTATCTATCTATCTATCTACATATCTTATTTGTTCTGTTTTTCTGGAGAATCCTAACTAATGCAGTGCCTAACTCCAAATCCAATTATATTTGGCTAACCCCCCATGCTCTATTCAACCCTATGTTTCATTGAGCCATTCACAGTGATCCCATCCTCCTTTTTAACGATTTCTTTAGAAAAGGACATGATTTATAATTCTGGATAATGAAGGTGAGTCTGCTTGGCATCTTCTATGAAAATATTCTCTTTGTTCTAAAAAAGGAAAAGACGTTCTCTTCTTCTAGACTTGTACATGTTTGAATTTGATGCCTGAACCCATGTCAATCATCTGGTGATACAACAAAGATGGGAGAAAGAAAAGACTGAAATGACCAGGGTTTTTGCTACCATTACTGACCTGCTGAATTAACTAACTCTCGAGCTCCCAACCTTTAGCTACTTGCTATGAGGGATAATACATTTCCTTTTGTTTAAGCCATGCTGACTTGCATTTTCTTCTTATGTGTGCCATAAACTGTAAATCTGGTAAATGCTATAATAAAATGCTACTGTAAATCTGGTAAATGCTGCAATAAAAATCACATGGTATAATGAGGGTACACAAAGGAAGGTAATTCTTTCCAGCATTGTGGGAAGAACTTGAGATTTCAATATTAGTCTTAGAAGTCCTAAGCTTGAAGTCACTATGGAATATCCAGGTCTAAGTGTTCTGCAGGTCATTTGTTATTTAAGTCTAGAGGTAAGAAAAGAGCACTGGACCAGAAACACAAAGATTTGTAAGTTTGGGAGCATACATTTTGTAGTAAAAGTCTTGATGTAGGTGACATCTTTCAGATAGAATTGCAGAGAATAAAAAGTATATAGAAAAATGGGAAGTGTCAACCTCCAACAGATGGTCAGAAGAAGAGGAACCCAGGGTAGAGGCTAAAAGAAGCCACAGGAAGGTGGAAGGAAAGAACTAGGAAGGAGTTGTAACACAAAAATCAGATGTACAAATGGATTCAAGTGGGGAAAAAACATAATTAGCAGCAACAAATACCTTAAAATGCTTCAGAAATATAAAAGCAAACATTGGCTAGTGAACTTGGTTACTGGGATTGTGTGTCAGTTACAGACTGTGTTTGACTGTATATGACAGAAACCTGTTGTTCATGTAACAAAGTCCAGAAAGAGAAAGTTTCAGGAGTCCTGTAGGGGCTTCACAACCTCATCAACATCCCAGGTGTCTTCATTTTTCTTTTCTACTCAAAGGGCTTTTCATCTTTATGGGTATATTATGATCACAACATGGCTGGTCCATCTCCAGCCTCACATCTACATTACAAGTAGAAAGGAGGAAGGAACAAATAACAAGGAGAAAAGTGTAGCTTTTTTTTTTTTTTTTTCAATCAGCAAAACACATCTTTCCCAAAAATCTTCTGTAGACTGCCAATTACAGCTCCAAAGCTGCTAAGGAATGTGGGTAATGTAGTTTTTTAAAATTAAGCTGGCTCATTCTTATAAATACTCTTCTCTTAGTAAAAAAAAAGAAAACAGAAATGGGTATTAGAAAGACAACTATCAGAATCTGCCACAGATGTCATTTATAATCTGAGTAAGAATAGTTGCAGAGGTGGAGTTGAGGCAAAAGTCAAAATTAAGTCAGAAAAGGGCCAACTGGAAGAGGAGGATGTGGTAAAAGCAGACGTGGGCAGGAAGTTTGCTTGAAGCAAAGGAGAGATGGGGCCAAACAAATGGATGTTGTGTAAATTTCGATTAATGTTGATATGTATAGGAAAGGATCCCTGAATCTTTCCACTTTGTGCTCTTTTTGCATCTGCAACTTGAGTAGGCATTCAACAAATGCCTTTGGAATTAATGAGCAGTACTGAGATTGTTCATTTTGGTGGGGGCGGTCAGTCATTAGTCTCTTATCCATAAGCACAAAGTTCGAGAAGGAGAATGATCGAAATGGGACTGAAATGTGGGGAGGTACCAGATCATGCAACCCCTGTTAAGGCTTCTGTGTTTTAACATAGGAATCTTGAGAATCACTGAATGATGTAGACTTACATAGGCAAAATCAAATTTGCAGTTTAAAAACGATACGCTTTGGGCCAGAGGTAGGGCTGAAGGTGGGGAGTCAGACTAGAAGTCAAGAGCAGTAGTCTAGGCAACAGATGTGATTGCTTAGACAGGACTGGTGGTGGTGATTGCCATATTCCATGTTCTTTATTATTATCTAATAGAAATAGTAACAAATAACCCATTTTATTGCTGTCTCTGTGCCAAATATAGTTCTAAGTGCTTTGTCTTATCTGTATTATGTATTTATATCCTCCCCGCTAAACCTGTGAATTAAATGGCATACAGCCCAGTCACTGAGCCACCACCAAGGACTCAGCAGCTTCCCCCTTATGCCCCCTCACTTCCCGACACTCTGTTCCCCCCGACCCTTCCAGCTCCTGCCCACCTTCTCCAGCCCTGGCCTTCTGGTAGGCCGTTTCTACCAAGGAAAAGGAATTGTATAGCATGTCCTGTTATCCAGAACCTCCACTCTTTCGAGCCCTTGGCTGATGCAAGTAAGGGTGATGATCTGCTTCCTGCTGGCAATGAGGATTATATCCATATGAGAATTCAACAGAGAAATAGCAGGAAGACCCTTAATACTGTCTAAGGGATCACTGATGGTTACAATAAAAAGAAACTAGTGAAGGTGTTTAAGAAGAAATTTGCCAGGACACCTGGGTGGCTCAGTCGGTTAAGCATCTGCCTTCAGCTCAGGTCAGGATCCCAGAATCCTGGGATCGAGTCCAGCATCAGGCTCCCTGCTCAGCTGAGAGCCTGCTTCTCCCTCTCCCTCTGCCCCTCCTCCCTGGTCGTCCTCTCTCTCACTCTCTCTCAAATAAATACATAAAATCTTAAAAAAAAAAAAAGGAAGAAGAAATTTGCCTGCAATGGTCCTGTAATTGAGCATCCAGAATATGAAGTAATTCCGCTACAGGGTGACCAGTGCAAGAACATATGCCAGTTCCTTGTAGAGACTGGACTGGCTAAGGGTGACCAGCTGAAGGTTCATGGGTTTTACGTGCTTTTGGCTCTCTGAAGCTTAAGTGAGGATTTTCTTGCAATGAGTAGAATTTTCCTTCTGTCCCTTGTAATGAGTTTAAAACCTCACAGCTTGTATAATGTAACCATTTGGGGTTTGCTTTTAACTGTGACTAGTGTAACTCCTTCATGAAATAAACTGAAAAGATTCACGCTGTCTAGTCTTAAAGTCCCTCATTTAAACAGAGGTCAAGCAGTAGGAACATGGCAGTGCCCGGCCTGAAACCAAGGAGTAATGTGATGTTTCTTTCGGTCAAACCCAGAGCCCCAAGATCACAGATGGCTATGTGTGGCTAGAAGCTCCTCGCTCTCTTTCTTTAGAGTTCCCTGCCCTAAGAGAACGTCACCACCTGAACAACCCACAGTGAAGCTGAGAGGACAGGATGGGACAAGACAGCAACAGCAGATGTGCTGCTATAGGAAGTCAAAGAAAAGAACCTAGTGTCTCCAACCTGACCAGGTAGGCAGAGCTTAGAGCGGCCATCTTCCCTCCAGTGAGATGTGATAGGACATCTGGCTTGCCATCAAGGTCTTTTTGGCCAGACATATCCTAGCTAATCAATGTCCAAACACCAGAATGTGAGGCCAACCTTCTATAAGAGTTAAACTTTGACAAGGGAACAAGCTTCAGACTAGCTACAGTCATGTAGCTAGCTGTAGAGTTTTCAACTTAATAGCTACTGCTGCCCAATGCCTTGTGAAATAACAGATTGGTTTTTGCTTCATTTTTTTTTTCTTCAGCTTTAACGTTACATAATGTATTTAAACTCTCATTTAAATAAAACTGGTTTTCAGGGAAAAAAATGGCAGACAGATAATGGAGCACTACAGGTACTTGCCCAAGGTCACACAGCTGGTATGTGCCTGAGCCAGGATTTTAAACTCATGCCTGTCTGGCTTCAGAGGCCACAAGCTCACCGTACACTGTGGTAGGCAGCAATGTCAGACTGCGGCTGAGAGGCTGGTCTCTTTGTAGCTTACTGTACAAGTTAAAGCCTGCATTTCTGAGCTGGACTATCTGTGTTCAAGTACAGCCTCCATGCTTCTCTCTCTGGGTGAACCTTGGGAATTATTTACCATTTATTGCCTTGGTTTCTGATTTTGTACGATGGGGACGGTAATGATAATACCGAACACATTTGGTTGATATAAAGGTTAAATGAGTTACATTTATAAATCCTCACCTCAAAATAAGTATGACTCATACATAGAATGATATGCGTGTTTGTTAATAAAATAAAAATTTCAAGGCATGCTAGATATTGAAATCCCTGTGCAAATATTACTTTGATGGGTTCATTCATTCAGATATTTTTCAAGTGTACATGAAAATTAATTGTTCATTTGACTGTGTCCTTTCACTGTTTTTCTCTGTCAATTTTGACTTCAGCTGCTTAAATCACTTACTAGTCTCCCGAAATGCAAAATATCCAGTGCTCATCTACAAAATTGTTATTATCATGAAAGTCAGGCAAACACACACGTTTTTACTTTAATTGCTCATGCACTTGAGGAAAAACAATTTTTCTACCTTGGATAATTCTCATGTGTAACTAATATACGTGTAACTCACTTCATTTTACTCCCTTTGTTGGTAGACATGATGTCATTTATATCACCTTATGATCTTGCAAAGAGATCCAGAGAGGAAATAAGTAAAAGAGAAACAAACCTGCTCCTTGCTTGGTTTTTACTTGTAACAAATAGCAAAAGAAGTCATCCCTTCCCAGGCTGAAGCTGTTACAGTTGCACTCTGAAAATTGCACTTTAATGCCGGCCTATTGCCACTATTGAAAAGTTCATCATTGTTTTTTTTCATGTGCCAAGAACAATGTATTTGCCAAACCAATCATGAGACTGACTGCAAGCAAATGGTAAAGGTACATAGGACTACAGAAGAGGCAGTGGTATGGATGGAAAGCCAGGCAATCTGGCTAGGACTGCATTTCAACATACTCACCTTCGTTATGATAACTCAGGATTTTATCAGTTACTTGGAACTACTATGGGCAGGCTGTTGGGCAATTAACATCTCTGAAGCTACAAGTGTCCAAAAAAACAGAAAGTTTCTCCAAAGACCCAGGAGGATTCTTACTCCCAATCAGGCTGTCTATCTGCAGAGTGATGCTTCCATGGGTCTAGGGGGATGGTGGGAGGTATGGCTGAGACTCCTTTTGTAGAAAATTTTATGCAGTTATGGTCTTGAATCACTCTATATCTCTTGTTTGCATATACTGGTATCTTTCTGTCTTGGATTACAGATTATTTGCATGGTGATAGCCATGCAAATAGCAACACTGAAAATAAATTTAAACTTTGTTAACTTCACAGAGAAGGAGGATGGAGAAAGAAAGCTAGATGTGATGATTTGGGCATTTCCTGATGCATAAGAATTGAGGACTAGTGCCCAAAACTCAAGAAAAGATTGTCAAGCACACCAAGGGCATTCCAGCTAAAAGAAACTATAAAGCACAAGATGGAAATATTTGAATGCATACTTATATGGCAAGATTTTTTTTTTCCCTACATGCAAAGACTAGATGAAATTAGAACTGAAAGATGGAGAGGTGATACAGTAGAAAAAGGACAAGTTTGGATGAGAATCACAGAGATGGCTGCTTTTTTTTTTTTTTGAGATTTATTTATTTATTTGAGAGAGAGAGAGAGAGAGAGAGAGAGAGAGCATGTGCAAGTGCAGGGGGGAGTGTCAGAGAGAGAGAGAGAGGAAGAGAGAATCTTTTAAGCAGACCTAACACCTGAGTGTAGAGCCCCACAGAGGGCTAATCCCACGACCCCAGGATCATGAGCTGAGTGAAATCGAGTCAGCCACTTAACCCTGAGATGGTTGCTCTTAAAGAAGAATGACATGTTAAAAGTGGAAAAGAGTCTTCCCTCTCAGATACCAAAGAGACTCCAAAGCACCTGTCTTATAAAATGGAGGACATGTTGTTTACTTTGTGAATGTATGCTTAGGCAACAGACTTGAGAGCTGCCCCTGTGTCTAAATGAGCAGAGGAGACAATTGGAAAGAAATGGCAGAGCCAAGAGAGGGAGCAGGCTTCTTCACCATGCAAGAATGAGAAATTTCACTAAGGCAAGGCTATACTTGAAAATGTATCCAGGATTGAGCCATCCCCCACCTCAGCAACAGAAAAGGCCGAGGGCTATCAGAGCCATATCATACATTTGCCCTCCTCCACTCTTTGAATCTAGATCCCCACCAAGCTCAAGATCGTATGGGAGGGAGGGAAAGAAGTGGGATGTAAACTGAGTTTAAGATTAAAGTTTTGATGAAGTGGGATTTATTCCTGGGTTGCAAAGGTGGTTCAATATTTATAAATCAATCAGTGTGTTACAGCACATTAATAAAAGAAAGGGCAAGAACCACACGATCATTTTAATAGACGCAGAAAAAGCATCTGACAAAGTTCAACATCCACTCATGATAAAAACCCTCAACAAAGTAGGCTTAGAGGGCACATATATAGGCCATATACGAAAAACCCACAGCTAATATCATCCTAAATGGGGAAACAAAGAGAGTTTTTCCTCTATGGTCAGTAACAAGACAGGGATGTCCACTCTCACCACTTTTATTCAACATAGTACTGGAAGTCCCAGCCACAGCAATCAGACAACAAAAAGAAATAAAAGCTATCCAAATTGGCAAGGAAGAAATAAAACTTTCACTATTTGCAGATGACACGATACTATATATAGAGAACCTAAAAGACTCCACCAAAAAACTGCTAGCATTGCTAGAATTCAGTAGTCACAGGATACAAAATCAACATACAGAAACCTTTTGCATTTCTATACACCAATAATGAAGTAGCAGAAAGAGAAATTAAGGAATCAGTTCCATTTACAATTGCACTAAAAACAATGAGATACCTAGGAATAAGCCTAACCAAAGAGGTGACAGAACTGTGCTCTGAAAACTGTAAAACACTGATGAAAGAAATGGAAGACAACACAAAGAAATAGAAAGACATTCCATGCTCATGGATTGTTAAAAATAAATTGCTTAAATATCTCTACTACTCAAAGCAATCTACACATTTAATGCAATCCTTATCAAAATACTAACAGCATTTTTCACAGAGCTAGAACACACAATCTTAAAATTTATATGCAACCATTAAAGACCCCAAATAGCCAAAGCAACTTTGACAAAGAAAAACAAAACTGGAGGCATCATAGTTCCAGACTTCAATGCTGTAGTGATCAAGACAGTATGGTATTGGCACAAAAATAGACACATAGATCAACAGAACAGAAGAGAAAATCCAGAAATGAACCCACAATTATATGGTGAATTAATCTTTGACAAAGCAGGAAAGAATATCCAATGGAAAAAAGAATGTCTTTTCAACAAATGTTGGGAAGACTGGACAGCAACATGCAACAGAATGAAATTGAACCACTTTCTTATAGCATACACAAAAATAAATTCAAAATGGATTAAAGGCCTAAATGTGAGACATGAAACCATTAAAATCCTAGAAGAGGGACACCTGGGTAGCACAGTCAGTTAAGTGCCAGACTCTTGGTTTCAGCTCAGGTCATGATCTCAAGGTGGTGAAATCCAGCCCCACATCAGGCTCTGTGCTCAGCACAGTCTGCTTGGGATTCTCTCTCCCTCTTCCCTTCCCACTTGTGCTCTCTCTGCCTCTCTCTCTCAAATAAATAAATAAACCTTTAAAAAAAAAAATCCTAGAAGAGAACACAGGCAGTTAACTGCTTTGACATTAGCAGTATCAACATTTTCCCAGATATGTCTCCTGAGACAAGGGAAATAAAATAAAAAAATAAACCATTGGGACAAAGGAAAAAAAAAAAAAACCTTCTGCACAGCAGAGGAAACAATCAACAAAACTAAAAGGCAACCTACAGAGTAGGAGAAGATATTTGCAAATGACATATCTGACAAAGGATTAGTATCCAAAATACATTAAGAACTCATAAAACTCAACACCCCCAAAACAAATAATCCAATTAAAAATGGGCAGAAGATATGAATAGATATTTCTCCAAAGAAGACCTGCAGATGGCCAACAGACACATGAAAAGATGCTTATCACTCATCATCAGGGAAATGAAAACCAAAACTACAATAAGATATAATCTCACACTTGTCAGAATGGCTAAATCAATAACACAAGAAACAACAGGTGTTGGCAAGGATGTGGAGAAAGGGGAACTCTCTCACACTGTTGCTGGGAATGTAAACCGGTATGGCCATTCTGGACAACAGTATGGAGGTTCCTCAAAAAGTTAAAAATAGAACTACCCTATGATCCAGCAGTTGCACTACTAGGAAAACAAAAGTACAAGTTCAAAGGGATACATGCACCCAGATGTTTACAGTAGCATTATTTACAATAGCCAAATTATGGAAACAGCCCAAATGTCCATTGATTGAAAAACAGATAAAGAAGACGTGGGAGATATCTACATCTATATCTATCTTTATCTACATCTACATCTATATCTATACCTATCCATATATCTATCTAATGGAATACTATTCAGCCATAAAAAAGAATGAAATCTTACCATTTGCCATGACATGGATGGAGCTAGAGTGTATTATGCTAAGTGCAATGTTAGTCAGAGAAAGACAAATACCATATGATTTCACTCATATGTGGAATTTAAGAAACAAAACAAAAGCAAAGGGGAAAAAAGAGAGAGGAAAGAGAGAGAGAGAAGCAAATCAAGAAACAAACTCTTAACTATAGAGAACAAACTGCTGGTTACCACAGGGGAGGTGGGTAGGGGGGGACAGGTGAAATAGGTGATGGGGACTAAGGAGGGCACTTGAGATGAGCACTGGGTGATGTACAGAAGTGTTGAATCACTATACTGGATACCTGAAACTAATATTACACTGTAAGTTAATTGAAAGTTAAATAAAAACTTAAAAAAATAGATTAAAGTTTTAAAGGGCTTGAGTTTTCATAGCTAGATCAACTAGAAAGTTGTGGTTTCTGCCCAAGATGTCATTATAGGGCAGGAAAGGGAGATTTAGCAGAGCAGCATTGAAACTAGTGGTTGGGGAAAAGATTCATATTGAAATCTTACTGCATAATTCAGAATCATCAATAAGCTGGTAATATATAACATGTATATAATATATAACATGTATTATGTGTGTGTGTGTATATATATATATATATATATATATATATATATATATATAACAAAAAATAATGATAAATCATCTTGTTTATTTGGGTGTTTGTTTATTTTCTCTCTCCTTCCACTAAATTACAAGCCCCATTAAAATCCAGCAAAAATTAGTGCATTTATAGTTATGCTGCATTAAATCAGGCTAACAATTATAAAATACAAAAAGCAAATTTTCCCAATCCATCAATGTTTATTATTAGACATCTAAATTTCCAAGCAGCTCTGAGGTTCTGAGACTCAATAATTCAATTGCTCATTTCTCCATTTATTCACTCAATAAATATATATTCAACTTCACACACATTGCAGTATGGTGGGTGGTGTGGGGCCTTCAAACATACCTTAGAAATAGTTTTTCCAAAGAACATAAAATCAGAGCTGGGGAGACAAGATAGAATTCAATAAATTAGCTGAGAAGAAGGCGTACATTAGAGAATGAAGTTGTATTTACACATGGCGGTAGCTTTTCAAGACCATGGGTTGATCAGGTGTGTGGTTATCAGGGAAGCAGCCACCGAGGCATAGAATGTGAGGAGGGTACAGGGAGTTGACTGGTTTGGCTGGAGGACATATGTAGAATAAGTAAACAGGGCCAATAATGATATCTGAGGGTATCTGAAAGAAAATCATTAGGTATTTGTAGGGTCTGATGGGGGAGAACTTAGAATACAGTGCTGAGGAGTCTGACTTAACCTGTGAGGAAACTGTACCACCTTCTAAAGAAAGACATGAAATGTAGGACTGGGATAGAGTGAATAGGCAGAGACCACTAGCAGCCAGCCTAGGTTTTGTTGTTGTTTTAATTAAAGTATAGTTGGCATATGTTATACTAGTTTCAGGTGAACAACAAACTGATTTGACAATTATCTACATTACAGAATGCTCACCATGATAAATGTAGTCACCATCTGTCACCATACAATGTTACTACAGTATTATTGACTGTATTCTCTAAGCTGTACTTTTCATCCCCATGACTTATTTATTTTATAACTGGAAGTCTGTACCTCTTAAGCCCCTTCACCTATTTTGTTTATTCCCCGACCCCTTCCTTCTGGCAACCACCAGTTCTCTTACTTATGATCTCACTTACATGTGGAATCTAAAAAACGAATGAGCAAACAAACAAAACAACCTAGATGTCTTTAAGATCAGGGTTGGGTCTAGAAATTAGGGTGAGTCTCAGGATTCAGGTGGGGTCAAGGTGCAGAAAGTGGTAGTAAATGGAGGCAGAGTTACCAGGCGGTTTTGTTCTTCCTTCTCCCAATCACTATGATAAGCGTGAATTTATAATCCTAGATGTAATACTTGCAATGTGATTAACATGTTTTAGAATTGTATTGGGGCTAATAAATGGAGAACAGTGATTCTAACCCAAAATTCCTTAGCTAACTGGTTTGAACTAAGAAATTTAGAGAACTATGGAGAGCAGTTTTTCTCCCCATGGTATAATCCAGGAAAGTATTAATATAAGATTATTACAGTTGATGTAAACAGTAGGGGCCAGAATTTGTGAAGCTAGCTACCTGTATGGTCTTGTGGCTCAGCCACTGGAACATCCACTATGTGAACAAATGGAATTTAAGTTATCTTCAGGTTGCTTTCATCCTTAAGAAAAGCCCTATAACTGCTGATCAATATGCTGTGCAGAGCTTCTCCTTGAAACTGCTGGATAATTTTTACTGCAGTTATAATTATAACATTTACTCATTTTTTGGTGTAATTACTGATGCTCACAGTAGCTCAACTTGAATATTTCAAAATCATTTGAATATTAATTTTAAAATACATTTCTTCTGTTTATTCTTCTTTTATTTTTAGCTGCTACAGTTGCTGACTTTCTAAGAGGAGCCGAAAGGAATGCCACTTCCCTGAAGACTGCCCTGACCTTTGCCACCAAATAATGAAGTCAGAGCCCAGGTATTCTGTACTCATTTGTCATTAATTATGGAGTGACATGTGCGAATATCTTACATTCTCTTTAACCCTTTCATTCGTTTTTAACTCTGTGTATGCTTGAGAATTCAGCTAAGTTTTAAATTCCTTGAGAGAAAGGGTGGTGGATCATAAATTCCTGTAGTCATAAAGCAAGGTTGTTATTTCTTTTTAATAACTATTATGTCTGAATGCAATGAAATACGATCACATTCCTTTGAATCATTTTCATTTGCCTTTTAGAGCCAGAAATGGGCTGGCAATTTTCCTTTTCTAACTCAAATGCCCTCACACAGTCTGAGTTCCCAGTGACCTCTCTCTCCTTCTCCCACAAAATTTCATTCATCTATTGGTATCTTCCTGAATCCCTTCTCAGATTCTTTCACCTTCTTACACCTTCTACTCTGCCTGAAAACAGAGAAACTAATTTCTGCAATATGTGAAATAAGTTGTCCTTTCTAGGTAATACAGTGACGTAGCCACTCAATCAGAGAAGTAATGGTAGAAGTTTCAGACAGATTTTGTTTTTAATTGGGACACTTTGTTACAACAGAAATCCAGTTGCACAGGAGCTGTCTACCAACAACTTGGGCAGCCTAAACTTTTGGTGATTCTAGGAAACCTTTATTTAGAGTGTTAATTCAAAACTCTTTGGACTAGTGTTGAGTTCTTTTTTTAGATAACTTCATTTTCTTTGCACTGATTCACCTTCTGATGAATAAAGAAGAGCACACAATTGGGAAGAGATCCACAGTAAAAAAAAAAAAAATCTTAAGTCTTGTAAAAGCAAGTATGGATTGTAACTTACATTAAAATATGTTTGGTTCAAAGTAGATCTCTCTAGCATGAAACAACAGTCTCTGAGTATTATGATAGAAGAAAATGACACTACACAATTTATAAGGAAGTAATTTTCTTTCTTACAACTCTAATGATCTTATTTACACCAAAGCACAGGGCAGCCATTTACACCATACCTGTTCCTTCTGTGACATATTCTGCTGGAATATGAAACAGGTTTATATGGAGGCTCACCTTACGCTGCACTAAACAGTATCGGGTCATTAGTAAAACTCTATCTGCTGGTCTCTTTTAAAGCACATTTTCCATTCTGTAACAATTTGGTGTTTATTTTTCGAACAGTGATCGAGTTAGATGCCCCAGGAAGAATTGTTGAATTTCAAAATGCAATACCCTGTAACATTAAAATAGCTTTCTGATTTGAAATGGTTTATACTTAATATCTGAAAGAAGATTTCTGAAAAGTTCTTCAAAGTTTCCTGTGATATCTAAGGGTCTTTTTCAACCATAGACCAAATCTAGGTAGACCTAGAATAACTTGGTGTTTTGATAATCAATTAATACCTTGTGTTGCAGCCAAAATTGTTATTCAACTTTGTCTATGGTTTTAAAAGCAAACTTATGTTCACTCCACATAAACTGTTGAAATTTTTAATAAGACAATTTTAAAGAACAGTTTCAGGTTCACTGAAAAATTGAACAGAAGATACAGAGATTTCCCATATATCCCCAGCCTCACACATGCAAAACTTCCTCATTATCAACATTCCCCACCAGAGTGGTATATTTATTACAACGATGAACCTGCACTGACACACCACAGTCACCCAAAGTCCATAGTTTACATTATGGTTTACTCTAGGTGCTGTACATACTATGGGTATGGACAAATGTAGAATGACAAGCATCTGCACTATAGTTTCATACAGAGTATTTTCAAGTTCTAAAAATCCTCCATGCTCTACCTGTCCATCATTCTCCCAACTGGCAACCACAGGTAACCACTGATCTTTTTACTGTCTCCAAAGTTTTCCAGACTATCAAATAGTTGCATTTTCCAGACTACCAAATAGTTGAATAATACATTTCAGTCATATTCAGTTGAATAACATTTTCAGTTTAGCTTGTTTCACTTAGTAATATTACTTAAGTTTCCTCATGTCTTTTCATGGCTCGTCAGCTCATTTCTTTTTAGTGCTGAATAATACTTCCTTGTCTGGATGTACCATAGTTTATCTATCCATTAGTCTATTGAGGAACATCTTGGTTGCTTCCAAGTTTTGGCAATCATGAATAAAGCTGTGATAAACATCCATGTGCAGGTTTTTGTGTAGATAGGAATTTTCAACTCCCTTGGGTAAATACCAAGGAGTGCAATTGCTAGATTGTATTAGTATATGCTTAGTTTTATAACAAAATGTTACATTGTCTTTCAAAGTGGCTGTATCTTTGTGCACTCCTACCAGCAATGAATGAGAGTTTTTATTGCTCCACAAATATGCCTGCATTTGGTGTTGACGGTGTTCCAGATTTTGGCCATTCTAACAGATGTTCAGTGTTATTGCATTGTTGTTTAATTTGCATTTCCCTGATGACATATGATGTGGAGCATCTTTCACACGTATTTTTGTCATCTGCAAATCTTCTTTGGTCACATGTTTGTTAAGGTATTTGGCCAATTTTTTAACTGGGTTGTCTGTGTTCTTATTGTGTGCATTTAATCTCCTTGTATTGGGGAATTTTCCATTTATCTTTCTGTTATTTAATTTTAGCTTAATTCTATTGAGGTCTCAGAACAGACACTGTATGATTTCTATTCTTTTAAAATTTGTTAAGGTTGTTTTATTTTTTGATCCATTCTGACAATCTTAGCCTTTTTATGAGTGCATTTAGACCATTGATGTTCAAATTGATTATTGATATAGTTGGGTTAATATCTATCATATTTGTTACTGTTTTCTGCTTGTTGTCCTGGTTACTTAGTCCTATTTATTTCTTCCTCTCTTTTTCTGCCTTTTGTGGATTTAACTGAACATTTTTTTATGATTCCTTCTTTTATCCATTCTTAGCATATCATTTGCCCTTCTTTTTAAACATTTCTTTGTAGTTTCTCTAGAGTTTACCACATACACTTACAACTGATCCAAATTCACTTTCAAATAACACTATACCACTTCACAGATAGTGTGAATACCTTATTATAACAAAATTATCCTAATTTCTCCCTCTTATCCCTTGTATCACTGCTGTTATGCATTTCATTTATATAAGCATAGGATCTAATATACTGTTGGCATTATTATTTTGAAATATTAAGAATAAGAAAAATAAAAGTTTTTTTTTTAACTTTCACATCCTCCTTCTTCCCATGCTCTTCCTTATTTTATGGAGATCCTTGTTTCTGACCTTTATAATTTTCCTTTCTTCTAAAGCTCATTTAACATTTCTCGTGAGGAAGGTACACTGGCAACAAATTCCATCAATTTTCGTTAGTCTGAAAAAATCTTTCTCTTTTATTTTTGAAGGATAATTTCACAAAGTTCAGGATTCTAGATTGGTGTTTACTTCCTCTCAACACTTCAAATATTCCACTCTAATCTCTTCTTGCTCACATGGTTTCTGAGAAGTCAGATATAATTTTTATCTTTGTTCCTCTAAAGGTAAGGTGTTTTCTCTTCTGGTTTCTTTCAGGATTTTCTTCTTTTTCCTTGAGTGTCTGCAGTTTGAAGATGATATGCTAGTTACAGAGTTTTTGTTTGCTTGCTTTTATCTGGCTTAGTGTTCTCTGAGCTTCCCGGATCTATGGTTTTGTGTCTGACATTAATTTAGGGAAATTATCTGTCATTCTTGTTTGAAATATTTTTTGTCTGTTCCTTTCTCTTTTCTTCCCCTCTGGTTTCCCCATTTACACATCACACCTTTTGCAGTTGTCCCATAGTCCTTGGATATTGTTCTGTATTTTTCAGTCTTTATTCTCTTTGCTTTTCAGTTTTCAAGGATTCTACTGATACATCCTCTATCTCAGAGATTACTTCTTCAGCCGTGTTCTTGCTAATAAGCCCATTAAAATTATACTTCATTTCTGTTACAGTGTTGTTTTTTTAATCTCTAGCATTTCTTTTTTGTTCTTTCTTAGGATTTCCGTCTCTCTGCTTACACTGCCCATCTGTTCTTGCATGCTGTCTACTTTATCCATTAGAGTCCTTAGCATATTCATCATAGTACTTTAAATTACCTGTCTGATAATTCTAATATCCCTGAATGTCTGGTTCTAATATTTGTTCTGTCTCTTCTAATTGTGTTGTGTCTTTTGGCATAACTTGTGATTTTTCCTGATACCTGGACATATTGTCCCTGGTAAAAATAACTGTTGTAAATAGTCCTTTAGTAATGTGGTGGTTACACGGGGGAGGAGAGGAGGCATTGTACAGTCTACAGTTGGGTCTCAGTCTTTTAGCGAGCCTATGTGCCTCTGGACTGTAAATTTCACAACTGCTTCTCAGGTTATTATTTTCCTCCCCTCCTTAGGTGGAATGGAATGGCTGGAACAGGCTCATATTTAGTATTTCCCTCCTCCCTTGTGGGAGGCTAGAGCTGGGAAGAGTTGGGTATTTCCCTTCCCCCATATCAGTTAGGCTCTGATAACACCCAAGCAAGTTGGGCTCTGGCTAAATAGTTTCCTCTGAGAGCAGGCCTTTTTTTTTTTTTTTTTTTAAGATTTTATTTATTTATTTGACACAGAGAGAGAGAGAGCACGAGAGTGGGGAGAGTCAGAGGGAGAAGCAGACTCCCCACTGAGCAGGGAGCTCCATGTGGGACTTGATGTGGGACTCGATCCCAGGACCCGTGGGATCATGACCTGAGCCAAAGGCAGATGCTTAACCAATTGAGCCACTGAGGTGCCCCTGAAGGCAAGCCTTGTTAAGAAGAACACAATGCTCTGGAGTATTTCAAAATGGTTCTCTTCTTCCTCCCCCTGCCAGGAGAATCAAGGGACTTTTCTCCAATATTTACTGTGGGAAACTGGTTGAGATTCTGGAGGCAATCTCACAATATTGTGGTGATCTTCTTATGACTGGGTCTTCCTGCTGTTTTTAAATCTTAGTTGGGTCCACACTGAGCCTCCAACAATTCATCAGTTATATTTTAGGTTTTCCTGGCACTGGTTCCTATGGCTGTCTCCACTGTGAGTCTCTGCTTTGGTAAGCTATGATGACCTGTATGTGCCTGTCTGTCCTTCCAAGCTCTGCAGTAGCACTCTGCCCTATGTCCTCTTCTCTCTTATGGATCCAAGAACAATGGTTGATTTTTCCATCTGTTCAGCTTTTTATTTGTTGTTAAGGCAGAATGGTGATATTCAAGCTCCTTACATGCAGAACAAGAAACTGGAAGTCTCTCAAAATTGTTGTTTTTATTCCTTCAACCACAGACATGTAAATTATAAAACACAATGTTGAGGAGGTATATGAGAGTTCAGTATACCTTATTATATAAAAGTTGATCACTAAACACTATATCCACATTAAATGGTTCATGTAATTTACTTGCATAAAACTGCCAAGTCTTATGATTTCAGATATTAAAATAAACAAGGCAGATTGAGCATTTAAGCAGTTGGTGACTAATTCGATCTATAAACGTTCAACATGGTGCTGTTGTCTTTAATGGTACAACTAGTGAAGAATGTGGGTGGGAAGAAAGGTGGGAATGAATGTTATTGATGATCCCTGATTTATTTGCAATAATCTCAGCAACATATGAATTTGCTATTATTATCCTGATGATACATATGAGGGAATCTGACGCTTTGACAGTTTTGTAATTAGCTGCACACTATTCAGTGATGAACCACTAAATTGCCTATTTGCTGATGAATGTGATACTTATTGACAGATCTTAAATGCCTCAAACTTTGTTAGCCATTTATACATATATCACCTTATTTACTTCTCCAAGCAGACTTTAAATCTGGTGTCTTATTTTCATGTTATATTTGATGTAACAGAGTTTTAGAAAAATTCTGAAAATTATTCATAAAATAGTAAATGGTGGGATTTGAAGTCAAATCTATCAGAATTCACTGGGACACTATGTCGCACTATATGCTACACAAATGAATGAGAAGGAAATACTATTTCCTAAATTTTTGAGAACTGTAGTGGGACAGATGTTTTAGATTCACAATGTTAGGTGTAGCTCCCTCACCAAGCCAAGAAAAAAAACGTTCTTCGGGGAAAAAAAAAAAAGTGACCTTCAAATTTCCAAAAGAGATTGTGTGAGAATATAGAAATATACAGTGTTTTAGGGTTTACAGATCTTTTGCAGATAAGCTGTATTGTTTGTCCTATGTTTTCACATATGATGAATAAGTATTTATTAGCTTTTATTTTATTCCTTATAAAACAGAAGTCCCCAATGGAGCAATAAGAATATGTAGTTAATTCAGGAATATGTTTCTGCTCAATTTTATAGTTCTTCTGGATCGGGGGCTTTTTCTACCAACGTACCAAAGCAATTAATGACTTGATAAAAAACATGACTCCGCTTCATTGACTTTCATGTCATAGGGAGAAGTTTGTATCACTAGCAACTCAAATAAGGGATACAGACAAATTTGTGTACACCTCTATGTTTTAAGCTTTCCCTACAATTTATTATTTTTTTCTCTCTGCCACCTTCTGAACAACAAGTTTCAAAAGCTGGGAACTAACTTGGTAAAATGGCAACCCCACTTATTTATACTGAAAGTTCCTCAATCAAACTTCAAGTCCTCACAGGATAGAAATAGCTTTCTTTCTCTTCACTTATATGTATTTCCTGCAATTCTGTTGCCTATTTTGAAATATAGTCCTATTTTTGCGTACTAAGTTCTATTACCCTCTATTTTTCCCTGCCTCCTTCATAAATAGGGTACCATTGTGCTTTCTCTGAAACTTCCTTGCATTTGTCATTTCATTGATGTAAACGTACTATTAGTCAATTCAACATTCAAGGTGAGTTCATAACGCTGACTTACAGAAGAGCATTACAGTATTTTCTATATCATTCTCAATCATATCCTCATTTTTTTTCCAACATTGTACATTGAAATACTCACAATGATGCATAGATCCTTTTCCTGAGAGGTTACAATGCAGAGTGAAATAAGAATACTTTCTGGTAATATATTACTTGTCACACAGTGATTTCAAAGCACTTTGTTAACAAAGAAAGATTATTACCATCAATTTAATGGGAACTGAAACACATAAGTTAAATTACTTTTTCAAAGTTGAACAGAAAGTAAGTTACTACATTATGAACATAATTCATGTTCCTGTCATTACAGTGTTTAATTCTATCTAGTGGAACACACTTCCTTTCAGGCTGTCTTCTACATAACAATTTACTGCCCACTTGGCAGAGCAGAGGCTCAAATTCATGGATACGAGAATCCACCGTATCTAGGCAGAGTCTGGGTTTACCTAATCATACAGTGTCATGACTTTGGCTAGGTGGAGCCAAAGTGGAACGGCTTCATTACATGTGGAACAGCTCACACCTTCTAATGTCCACAGTTTTCAACCAGGTATTAACATTTTTTATGTATTTTCCTTTCAAGTATTAACATTTTTAAAAACTTTCCGAGTTAACTCTAGTATTCAAGCAGCATTAAGCACAAATGTTTTATGTAAACCATAAAATAAAGTTACATATACACAAAAAAAGGAGTTTTGTAATTTATTTTCCTTTTTAAAACATTATTGATATTAGTATATAAATTTTCTTCTCTTTTGGGCTGAACCCTATAAATTCTAATGTTTAGTGATTTCAGTATCATTGTCATTTAAACAGGTTTTCTTTTTCAGTTTTTATTTCCCCATTGGCATTAGTGTTCAGAGAAGGCTCCTTTTTCCCCGGTAGATTTTTGTAATTGATTTCTGATTATATAATTGATTATGTGTTTTATTGCATTAAAAACAGAATCAATTGGCTTTACTTTTTTAACATTTTAAATTCTATTATTTACTTTATAACTTAATATTTGGTCAATTTTTCAGAATGTTCCTTTGTCACATGAAGCAACGGCATGTTCTCTGATATGATGATTAGTGTTTAACCTATACATTGACCAAATATTTCTCATTTATTATATTGTTTAAGTCTTCTATATCTTCAATTATGTTTTGTCCCTGGATGTGTTTGGATTGAAAAAAAATTTGTTTTTTTGTTTTGTTTCTTTTGTGAGAGTTGATGCTAGGGCTGTTAAGTACATACTTATTCTTAAATGTGACAAACTTGACATTATACCCTTCCTCATCTTATTTTATGTGTTTTTGTCTGTATTCTACCTTACTTCACTTTAAGAACATAATTTCTTCTTTTATTTTCTTCTCATTTACCTGATAGAAATTCTGTCATGTCTATGCTTTCATATACCATTTAATTTTTAAATTTCATTTTATTTGATTTTAATTCCAGTTAGTTAACATACTAACTGGATGTAATATTAGTTTCAGGTGTACAATATAGTGAGTCAACTCTTTCATACATCACCCAGTGCTCATCACAACAAGTCCACTCCTTAGTCACCATCACCTATTTCACCCATCCCCCCCACCTCTACCTCCCCTCTGGTAACCATCAGTTTGATTGCTATAGTTAAAAGTCTTTTTCTTTTTCTTTTTTTTTTTTTTTTAAGATTTTATTTATTTATTTGACAGAGACAGCCAGCGAGAGAGGGAACACAGGCAGGGGGAGTGGGAGAGGAAGAAGCAGGCTCCCAGCGGAGAAGCCTGATGTGGGGCTCGATCCCAGAACGCCAGGATCACGCCCTGAGCCCAAGGCAGACGCTTAACGACTGCGCCACCCAGGCGCCCCTAAAAGTCTTTTTCTTAGTGTGTGTGTGTGTGTCTCTCTCTTTTAACTTTTTAATATATGAGTGAAATTATATGGTTTTATCTTTCTCTGACTTATTTCACTTAGTATTATACTCTCTAGCTTCATCCAATGCCATTGCAAACAGGAAGATTTCTTTTTTTTTTATAGCTGAATAATATTCCATTGTGTATATATACCACATCTTCTTTATCCATTAACCTATCTATGGACTCTTTGGCTGCTTCCATAATTTGGCTATAACAAGTAATGCTGCTATAAAACAGGGATGCATATATACGTTTGAATGAGTGTTTTTGTATTTTTTGGGTAAATACTTAGTAATGTGATTACTGGATCGTTAGGGTAGTATTGTTAAATTGTCTACACTACCCAAAGCAATCTACACATTTAATGCAATCCCTATTAAAATCCTAACAGTATTTTTCACAGAACTAGAACAAAAAAATCTTAAAATTTATGTGAAACCACCAAAGACCGTAATTGGCAAAGCAATTTTGAAAAAGAAAAGCAAAGCTGGAGGTATCGCTGTTCCAGACTTCAAGTTAGAGAGTCAAAAGAGTATGGTACTGGCATAAAAACAGACACAGAGATCAATGGAACAGAACAGAAAACATAGAAGTAAACCCACAATTATATGGTGAATTAATCCTTGACAAAGCAGGAAAGAATATCCAAAGGGAAAAAGAATGTCTCCAACAAATGGTGTTGGGAAAACTGGACAGCTCATGCAAAAGAATGAAACTAGATCACTTTCTTACACCATATACAAAAATAAATTCAAAATGGGTTAAAGACTAAATACGGGAGACCTGAAGCCATAAAAATCCTAGAAGAGAGCACAGGCAGTAATTTCTCTGACATTGGCTGTAGCAACATTTTTTCTAGCTCTGTCTCCTGAGGCTAGGAAAATAAAAGCAAAAATAGACTACTGGGACTACATCAAAATAAGGACAGCAGATTAACAAAACTACAAGGCAAACTACTGAATGGAAGAAGATATTTACAAATGACATATCCAATAAAGGGTTAGTATCCCAAATACATAAAGAACTTATAAAACTCAACACCCAAAACCCAAATAATCCAATTAAAAATGGGCAAAATAAATGAATAGATATTTCTCCAAAGAAGACATACAGATAACCAACAGACAGGAAAAGATGCTCAACATCACTCATCATCAGGGAAATGCAAATCAAAACTACAATGAGAGATCACCTCAGACCTGTTGTAATGGCTAAATTCAACAACACATGAAACCACAGGTGTTGGCAAGGATGTGGAAAAAAAGGAACCCTCTTGCACTGCTGGTGGGAATGCAATCTCTTGCAGCCACTGTGGAAAACAGTATGGAGTTTCCTCAAAAAGTTAAAAATAGAACTATGCTTTCATATTCTTACTTATTATTTTTATTTTCTTTTTAATTTTACTTTAGGAATGCCTCTTATTCTACAATACAAACTGGCATTTTGCTTAGTGATCCAATAAAAAAATCTTTGTAAGAGATGAGGTATAAGCAAAAATAGAGATAAGGTGTATCTATTCTCATGTATTGATAAGACAAAAGCTTTGATTCTTCCTCTCATATTTGTTGTTTGTAAATACATTTAACTCTACCATTCTGAGTCTCCCACCTCTTATAGTTATTTTGAAATTTAGAGAGATTTGCCTAGTGGTGACTTTAATATAATATCCTTAGCTTTCTCTTTCTTTAGAGAGTACCCTTCAGTTTCTTAGAATAAATAATGCAAAATGTGCTTTATTCTCTTCTTCACACTCTCATTCTCTCCTTCCCAACTCAATCTTAGTAAGTAAAATCATTTTTCTTAGTCTTTAACTCTGTATTTTTAAATATGCTTAAAAGTCTACTATTTAATTAATCAGCTTCTAGTGGTATCTTTGACTTTTAGCTATTATAAATGAGGCAATGGAAAATCTTAATTCTGCTTTTCATCTTTCCAATCCCTTCCCCCATTTTGTTAGCTGTGTCATTTCTGCATTTGCAGATCACTGGCATTTATATTCTATTCTGTCATCCTTTTTCCCATCTAAGTTTTTGTTTTGATCTGCCAGTTCTTTCGCTTTCACCTTCTACGAGTTTCTTAGAATTCATCTAAGCAATATTCTGTCAGGTCTTTCAGGTTCAAAACTATTGTAAGTCTTTATGCTTGAAAAAGAGTTTGTTGGAATATAAAAATTTGGGCCTCCATTTTGCCCCTCTGGAGTACCTTATAGGCACTCTTTGTTGCCTTCCGCATTGACTACTGCTGTAGATAATTGCAATCCTGACTGTTTTCCTGGGAGGCCCTTAATCTTTGTTTTCTCTGTAGTTGCACACAAGATGTGTTCTTTATTTTTGAATCTAATATTTAAAAAATATTACTAATATGCTGGTATGAGCTATTCTGAGCCTAATTTCCCTGGAATATGATATCAACATTCAACTTATAGGTGAAAGTCTTCTTTCATTGCAGGAAAGATTTCTTAAATTACACATTTAAGGATTTCATTCTGCTTTATTGTTTTAGACTCATGTATTCCTCTTATGCACACATTGAATGCTGTCTTCTGTCTTAAACACCTGGCATTTTCCCTTACTTTCTTTACCTTCTTTCTTTACTTCTGTTTTAGTATGCTTACCTTTCTCATGTATAGCATATATAGTTTATAATGTGTTATATATAGTTTATAAATATAGCCACATATGGCTATATTTTCTAATTTCCCCCCATTTTTCTTATGCTAGTATGTATCTTTTCATGGTTGGTTAACTCATTTTTTGTAATGCTTACATTTCAATGAAATGAGGTTTTTCCCCCATAACAACCAAATGTAGATAGTCCCTATGAAAAGGACAAGGAATCAGAGAAGTAGCCAAGATTTCTCCATTCAAGGTTGTCCTCCCATGTAAATACAGGGATGGCCATTTTCTTGAATTATGGTCCCTATGACTAGCATCAACTCCTTTGCCCCAGGATCTAATCTGACTCAGAATACATTCTGCCACCAATATTTGGGCCCTTCCTTTCTTTCACTGGCTGCTTGTGCCAAGGGACAATGCCCCTCCTTCCTTTTCTCTGTCCTTGGACTCTGCATTTCTCCTAATTCCAAATCATCCCTGCATTCACATCTTGTTCAATTCCAGTCAGCCAGCTGAGGTAGGAACCTTACCAGGGTACTTGGGTGGCTCAGTTGGTTAGGCTTCTGACTCTTGTATTCAGCTTGGGTTTTGATGTTAGGGTCATGAGTTCAAGTTCAAGTTCATGTGGAGCCTACTTAAAAAACAAATAAACAAAAAGAATCTTACCTTTGAGAAGTAATTACTGGCTCTGTTTCTGACACATAGTATCCCAACCTAACATTTCTTCCTTTCTTCCTTTCTTGTCTCCTTACAGATGTAACTTTCTGCCTAAATTCAGCTATTTTGAGTTATTTTTGACCCCATATACACACAATTAGTAGGACATGTTTGGTTTTTTGTTTTTGCTTTCTGTCATCTAGATTTAAACCTAGGTTCAAAGGTCAAATTGGCACATTTAGCACACTGTCTTACCTTAGCACAGTTGTTTCCTCACTAACTCAAATATACTGACAAAGATACAGAATGAAAGTAATACGCTGAAATTTCTCACATAGTGAGTGTCTTTGTTGTTGTTTTGTTTTCTTAAGTGGGATGAGATCTATTTGGCAATAAGATATTACCAAGTCCTCAATATATGGGAGGTAGTAGAATTTTACAAAACATTTCTGTATTTTGAAACAAAAGAGAATCATTCTAAAGGGAAATTAATTATCTTCTTTCAAAGTTTATTTAGGACCTTAAATTTATCACTAAAATTAAGCAAATAAAATTAAAATATGACAATAAAATGTATTTATAACATCACTAAAATTGATTGTTACATTACACATAAAGGAGAGACTCACATTTCTGGAGTAACTCTGACGTACTGACATTAAAATGTTTGTTACATAGTCAGGTTACTTTGATAATATTATTAATAGGATGTTCTGACAATACAGTTCAGAACAGAATCAAGTATGTACATGCAACTATTTGTGAGCTAGCAGAAGGAAGGGATTGGGGGAGATCTCTCCATCCTGCTTGGAGAGAGTAAAACTAAGAATGTTTACATCTTGCTTTACTTTTGTTTGGTATGTACATGTTGGAAAATCAAGGAAAACCCATAGTTAAGAAAAAATCTGACACATATGTCAGGAGAAAAAAATGTTATGTATTTAGATTCGTTCTCATGTTACC
Organism: Ursus americanus; assembly: GCF_024610735.1. Lineage (NCBI taxonomy): Eukaryota > Metazoa > Chordata > Mammalia > Carnivora > Ursidae > Ursus > Ursus americanus. The sequence continues at coordinate 32,685,385 of NC_142145.1, forward strand.
ATGAAATACATCAACAAAGATGAGTTGATAGTGACACTTAAAGCTGAAAGCTATGGCAGAACACACACACACACACACACACACACACACACACACACACACACTCATACAGAAAGGATGGCTCCTGCAGAAGTTTTTGCCAGGCTCACATTCCTGATAAGGGAAACATATCATGAGTTGCTGGCTTTCTCTAAAATCAACCTTGAAACTGCGTAGAAGAAAGCTGATTTTGAGATATGAGAAAGAAAATATGAAATCTCTGTGTAGGCTTGAGGTGGTTGCTTGCCACTGAGAGATGGAAGGAAAAGAGGTGACAAATATGAAGTCTATCAACAGCAACTTGTAGTCAGAGAATAAGAAAAGGACGAGCTTTACAGCTGTGCTCATGTCTTGCCCCCAAATTGCTATTAGTGTGTCACCATTTGCCCCAATATCCTAGAAAGAGCAGTATCAACTTAGATCAGGTCAGGGATGTCCTCCCGGACTGGCTGAATTGGGGTACAGATTTCTATAGATTCAGAAAAATATTCCAGTTCTTGAGTTTTCTTGTCCCTAGAAAATATACCTTATGGTGCAAGGCAGGAATTTTTGCTTATTTTTACTTTTATTATTTTTTGAAAATGAGTACTCTTAACTTCCTGAAGGCCAGCATTATGTGGTATGTGTTGGAGAAGGTGGCTGGAGTGGGTTGCTAAATGTGCAGCAGTAAAGCTCACTCCCTAGAACCTGACGGACATTTTCCAGCCAACGGAGTTGATATTTCCAGAGAAATTGTTATGACAGCTGAAAGATGCAACTGCTGGATAATAATATCATCAAACTGAATAACTATGCCATATAAAGTACAATCAATGGGACGAATAAACAAAAATTTGAGTAGTCATTACCTATAGAAAGACAGAGAAGGATATGTAAACATGAATTAAGCCAAGAAGCTACCTAGGTAGAAAGAAAAATCAACTGGAGATACTAGATACCCATAAAATCAAAAGAATCAAACAACTGAAATAAACTCACAGAAGCTTCGAACATTGAATGGTTACTCTCAAGAAACGAATTTGGTTTGTCTGGTGGAAGAAATTAGAAGAAAGATGAATAGTTAATATTTATAATAAGTAGAAGGTAGAAATAAGTCCTGGTGTAACACTAATGCTATTAAATAAAAATAGGGGATAGGTCCTGAATAAAAGCTGGAGAACTATATTTGGATTAATGGGAAAAATCTGAAATTTTGAGAATTACTGAGAATTACTCCAAATAAAAATGCTACAAAACCCAGAAAATTATATATTGGAATAAAATATAAGAAGCAAACAACAAAATGCATTAAATTGTATTTAAAATGAAAAATTTTTGATTAAAAATGTAACCATGAAAGGGTATTAAATAGTGGTAATATGAAAAATACAATCAGAAAGATATAATCATTATGAATATATAAATATCTAACAAAATAACTTAAAAACAGAAACCAAAAATCTGACAGAGTTGTAGAGGAAACAAACAAATCAGCAATTCTAGTCTGATATTTAGTCATAAAATTTTCAGAACCTGACAGATTAAATACATTAAGAAACATTAAGAGAGAAAACATTAAGTACATTGATTAGTGGAACAGCGATTAAGAAACACATTCTTCATATATGTTGGCAACAAACTAATATAATTTTACCACACTATATTTATGTAGGCATATGTATACATATAGAAAATGTTTACCTAAGAGATTGCTCATTATTTCCAAAATACATGGATCCTTTATGAACACTGATCATGTCTTCAGTCATAAATAATATAGCAAATAGGTCAAAAATTAAAGTATGTTCTCTAACCAACATGCAATGGGATTATTAGTAAGCATAATCTAGCATTTAATATGTACATGAATTTAAATCTAAATATTACTACTAAATAATTTCTGAGTGAAAGAGGAATTTAAAACTAAATTGTGAGGGGTCCGTGGGTGGCTCAGTCGACTGAGCATCAGACTCCTGATTTCAGCTCAGGTCATGATCTTGGGATCCTGCTATTTGGGTCCAGTCCACCCACAATTGCTCCCCTCAGGCTCCAGCCTTGTTGGGGTGTCGGTGGAGAGGGAGAGGATTCTCTCCCTCTGCCCCTCCCACAGCTTGCATGCACTCTCATGTGCTCTCTCACTCTCAAATAGATAAATAAATCTTTAAAAAAATAAAACAAATAAAAATAATCGTGAAAATCTTAGCATCAAATGACATAAAATTACTAATGGCTAAAATCTATGAAAACACAGCTAAACTAGTAGTACTTACAGGACACTTCAAATTTAGTTATAAGTAAACAAAAAATTAAAAATAAACTAAAATTAAAAAAGAAACTAAAATACCTAGAGAGAGAGAACCTAAATAAAACCAAAAGGAAGAAAGGAAATCATAAGATAAAGGCAGGAATCAATAAAGAAGAAAACAAAAGATTGACGATTTCAAAGCCAAACTAGTCATTAAAAATGATTTAGAAAATCTAGAGGCACCACTGCCAAGTAAAAGGAGGGAAAAAAAAAAAAAGAGAGATGATGCAAATGAAACAAATTCAAAATAAAATGAGAAATAACTTCACATGCCATCATAGTAACAAATAATTGAAATATTATAATGACACCCAATACATTTTCAGACTGAGAAAAAATAGATAAATTTGTCATAAGGTATAAAATGTTAACTAAAAAAAAGAGGAACAATAAAACTTAGATATATCGAAAATTAAAGAAATTAACATTTTAATCAATTATATTTCTCTAGTAAAAGCCATGCTACAGATGATTGTAGGGTTGAATTCTGCCAATTTAAGGAATAATAATTTTTCCTTATACAAGTTGTTCCCAGAGAGGCAAAGGTTGCCCATCCTTTTTGTGAGGCTAATATAACTTTGTTTACAGTATTATATAAGAACAATTCAGAGAAAGCAGATTAAAAACTTGTTTTATTTCTGATATGATATATGCAAAAATTCCTAAATAATATATCCCTAAAATAATACAATTTTGTACTAAAAACAACATACCAAGACGAACTGCTTTATATCCTAAAAACATATATATAAAAAATAATAAAAAGTCAATATATCTATCTCTATCAAGATGTATAATATTTATCTATCTACATGTATGTATATATATACATGCATGAATATATTTTTATCTGTATAAATCCACATATATGCTTATATCTCTCTTTCTCTTTATTTAAAAGATTTTATTTATTTATTTGTGTGTGAGAGAGAGCACAAGCAGGGGGAGCATCAGGCAGAGAGAGAAGCAGGCTCCCCACTGAGCAAGGAAGCCTGATGTGGGACTCAATCCCAGGGTCATGACCTGAGCCAAAGGCAGATGCTTAACTGACTGAGCCACCCAGGCATCCCTCTCTATCTCTCTAATAGATAAATATTGATTCAGATACAGCTATCTACAGATCTATCTCTATGTATGCATGCATTTATCTATCTATGTCCATATCTATTACATATACATAAACATATATAGAATGGATAAATTTAAGATCCTTTTGAAATACTGAGGTGTATATATATATATATATATATATATATGCACAATTTATATATTTTTATATATGTCCATTAATGATTGCAAAAGAAAAATACATATTACTTTTAAATGACATTATCATTTACATATAAGATACAATGGAATCAAAAACCTATTAGAACTAAGAAAAACTGTATTAAGGTAGTTGATTGCAAGATCGATTTGTAAAAGTGTATAGAAAGTATCTACACAAGGAAAAGCTAACTAGATAGATAATATAATAGAAAATAAAGTTGCTGAAAATTAAGTTAACAAATAATGCATAGATTTTTATAGAGAACATATTAAAGTATATTAAAGGATATAAAAGACATCACTAAATGCAGATATATAGGTTTGGAGATGATAACTTAAGATCATAAAGATATTAATGCATAAATTTAATACTTCTTAAAAGAAATTACAATTGACTTTTGAAGAATTTGTGGAACTTATACTAAACTTTATGTGAAAGAATAAAGGTCCATGAATAGCTAAGTCAATTTTAAAATAGATGAGAAAAAATGTAGACCTCATTCTACCTTAACAATATTAATATACAAAGCTGTTGTAAAAGCGTGCACACACAAACACACGCACAGTGCAAACATGATTCATAGGTAATGGAATCAAAGGGAGAATGCAGTATGTGCATATGTATGCATATATGTATACATACAGTGGGATGTTTAATGGATGTTGTTGGAATTGTTGCCATGGTGTATGTGGAAAAATAAATACTGATTTCTCCTTTTCTCATTTATGAAGCTCAAATTCAGTTTAATTAAGCCCTAGATGTGAAAGATAAAATTCAAAATATAACAGAAAAATGGTATAGTATCTCCGGAATTTGAGGGTAGATAAAGACATAAATTAAATCATAAACCATGAGTGAAAAATTCAATAGACTCAACTATAGCAGACATAATGGATTTAGTGGATAAAATATTCAGAGTCAACATACAACTGATAGGCTGAAAGAAGGTATTTCCAATGCATAAACTCAATAAAGTGTACATCTCTGAAAAATAAAATGAACAGCTGCAAATGAATCAGAAAAAGGGAAAACAAACCAAAAACAAACAAACAAACTACTTGAATGTAATTACCACCAAAGAGTCAAAAGTATTGAAGGATATGAGCATTCTCACTAATAATCAGAGAAATACACATTAAAACAATGAGATCAAAATGGACATCACATTTTGACATCCTTTGGATTGTTCTGGATTGTGTTCCCAAACATTACTAATCTGGCTATCTTATGGAGAGAAAAGGAATCTCATGTGCTTCTGGAAGGAGACTAACATGATGCTTCCATTCAAGTGAGCCAACCAGCCATACTTAGTGAAACATAGATTGTGCATACTTAGTATTCTGCTTTTCATTTCTTGGAAATATGCCCTAGAGAACCCCCTGCAGGGAGGCTATATATGAATTTGTTACAGCACTATTTGTGGTTACAGAGAGTTGGTTATAATTGAAGTGACCATTATTATTAGAGTAGGAGCTATGAGTAACATTAGATATGTGTTTCGGTGCATATGTGTGTAGAATCCATACATATCAGAATGTTTCCTAGAGCTGCTATAACAAAACATCACAGACTTGTGGGTTAAACAGAACCTTACTGTCTCACAGTTTTGGAACCTGGAAGTCCAAGGTGCCAGCAGGGTTGGTTTCTCCAAGGCCTTTCTCCTTGGATTGAAGACAGCCACCCTCTTGCTGGTTCTTTATGTAGCTCTGTGCCTACATGCTCTTGATTATTTCTTCCTCTTCCTATAAGATCACTGGTCATATTACGAGGACCCTATCTTAAGGATCTCATTTAACTCGATAATCTCTTTAGAGACTTTCTTAATGACTACAGTTAATAATTCTGTATTGTATATTTAGAAGTAACTAAGGGAATAGATCTTAAAAGTTCTTATCACAAGAAGAAAAAATATTGTAATCATGTATGGTGATGGTTTGTTACTTAGATTTATTGTGGTGATCATCTCACAACACATACATTGACTTATTACATTGTACAACTGAAACTAATACAATGCTACATGTCAATTATATCACAATTAAAAAAAAAAAACTCTCTCCAAATATGGTTACATTCTGAGATACTAGGGGTGGAGACTTCAAAATATAAATGTTTGTTTGGGGACACAATTCAGTCCATAACACCACAGAACAGTGAACATTAAAACCCTAAAAATATATATAGCAACCTGGACAGAATTTGAAAAGTCTTGTAAAATAAAAAAAGTAAGACACATCATTCTAAAGGTGCCTGGGTGGCTCAGTTGGTTAAGCGTCTGCCTTTGGCTCAGGTCACGATCCCAGGGTCCTGGGATCAAGCCCCACATGGCATTGGGCTCCCTGCTCAGTAGGGAGCCTGCTTCTCCCTCTCTCCCTGCCACTCCCCCTGCTTGTGCTTTCTCGATCTCTCAAATAAACAAAATCTTTTTTTAAAAAAGAAAATTCTATCAAGAGCTCAATAAAATTTTTATGAATTAAATATATAAAGGATTACTATATATTTTAGAAGGCATATATATATATAAAAGACATTTGACATGAAAGAGCCAATGAAAGAGGATAGAATAAAAATGAAGATTAGGTAAAGACAATAAAAAGTAAAACACAAAAAGAGGCTTTGTATAGACCAATGGTGAGTGCGTATCATAAATAAGGAATTTCATAAAAAATCAACTCTCAAATTGGAGATTAAAAGTTAAAAGCTGATGATCAAAGGTGTACAGACAGTTCTATTATGTTATTGAGACATGTATTCAATTTAAAGATGCAAGCAGTTTTTAAAATTGAGTTGACATCCTCATAAATATTGTTAATTTTATTACTGCAGGATCACTAGATTGAACACAAAATTATTGGCATTATGTGAGGGGACAAAAACAAAAAGAACAGAAGTTTTAAAAAAGAGTACTGAATAGAAGGAATGAAATACAGCCCACATAAATACTGGAGTACTAGATTAAAAGATGGCTCCAGAAAAGCTAAGTTGACATTAAAGTCTATCAATTCAGGGATGAAAACTCCTGTAGGAAGCATAGGAAAAGAACTTGGAGCTGGACATGTTTCTATCTGTGAGGGCTGGGAATGAGCGGTAAGGCAGAGCATTATTTACAGGCAATATCAAGGAGAACAATAATATCCTCACCTGAATTGTTTTCTGATATCCTGGCCAAACTAAATGGTTTCATATCTGCTCTCTCCCAAAAAATGAAAATTCTGGATACCCATAGGTTTTAAATAAGGATAACTCCACACAATCTCTACCTCAAAGTGACTTTATATTTAGGTCAGATTTCTTTTCTATCCCTTTTCTTTCTACAAATTAGGCACAAAAAATACGCCCATTGAGATTCTCACCTAAACATTTGATTCTTTATGACCATGTGGTATAGCAAAACTTGTACATAATAATATTTGCTATTTACTCACTTGTGAAATAAATATTTACTGATTACCTACTATGTATCAGGCAATATCCTAAGAATAAAGTTTAAAGACACATAGAACTGGAACCCTGCCAATGGTTTAGCTCATACCCCTTTAGAAACCCAAACGAACATAATATTATACAAGAAAAGTACGACAAATAATGATAAGATGATTACTTAAATATTATGGAATCACAAAAGAAGGAAACCTAACTCACAGTGCACAGAAGGAGTGATCAGGGAAGTCTGAATGACATGGATTCAGGGCTGCATTTTGAAAGTCAAGTAAACATTTGTTAACAAAACAGAAAGAAAGTGCCTATGTATTCACTGAAGGGCAGTACATGGGAGTCACACCATAAACGCAGTTAACATATATGAAATCAAAATAAATGTGTCGCAAAAGCCAACAAAAAATTTGTTTCAATTATTGAGGGAAATTTGGCTGCATTGGATTTTTGTGGAAGGAAAATACAGTATACGTAAAATATCAGTGTTGCACTTCGTGATAATTTTCAGAGGAGATTTTGACAATGCATCAATTGTTGCTAAATGTGTTGCATTTTGAGTCTCGTATTTTGTGGAATGCCTATCTACAGTGTATTTCAAAATGCCTAGAGCATGATGGGCAAGTGTACGATGGAATTTAAGGGACAAAATTCAAGAGAGGCGTATTCAGAGGCTTCATGGACCCTGCTAATAGCTTAGGTTTCTTTGCTAAAATTCACTGACAATTTCAATCGGTGTAGTGACAGAATCCTAGGCATTGAAGAGAAATCA